>NC_136004.1:13994311-14006811 GCF_048128805.1 Centroberyx gerrardi
TTGTTCTCTTTCTTTCTCTCTCTCTCCCTCTCTTTCTAGGCTCTCAGCATTGGCTTGTCCACCGCGCCTTGTGTTCTCTGGGAAATAAGATTAATTATTCAACACACAGCCTCAATTAAATTTGAATTCGGCAGTTCAAGTAACCTTTTAGCATGGCACATTTATTATTAAGGCGGATGCTTTGGCCCTGTTTAGATTTAGAGCTTATCGGATTCTTTCAGCCCCTTATCACAGAGGCAGTTTACTTGTGATGGCTGTGAGGCTTGGTCTTGGTTTGGCTGGAGTGCGGTGGGATAGGGTTTCTGAATCAGCCTCTGGTAAACATTCCTCACTATAAATATCCTTTATTGATTGATGGAGTTTGTTGTATTTTTGCTTGAATTTATTCTTTTGAGATGGCACTTTATCGCGTATTATTTGTTGTACTGGGGATTTTGCAGTATAGCATGCACTGCTGTGCATTGAACTGCATAGTAATCCGTTCTTGCAATCGCATGCGACTCAAGAAAGAGTAAGGCACATGGTGAGCTTCTTTGATTGACTTTCACCAGTTGAAGTGGTTATGGAATAGAGGATAGGATGTCATTCTGACCTGCATATTGTAGAATAATGAATACTTGGGAGCCTTCATCACTCGCTAATGCCTTTTTTTCTGTTGTGTTCTCCTTTTGTTTCCCCAATTCCTGAGCTGGATAGAGTGGAAGAACAGGCACAAAACAGGGACTAACAATATCAGGAACATCCAGGAACATACACAGAGAAAAATCAATCAGTTTTCATTTCAGACCAGACACACACTGTACTGATACACACTTGTCATATTGTGCTCCATGACCATGAATGCTTTCTGCCCTCGCATGGTCACAAAAACGAAGATTGATACATGAAAACATACATGCTCGCATGTACCCACGCACACGACAACACAACACAACACAACACAGTACAGCACAACACGATGAGGAAAAGCCTTGATGGTCCCTCTCAACTCTCCCCCTCCCCCAGTTCCCTTCTCCCCATTTCTCTCTTCCTTCTATCGGAGGAGGAGGCGCCTTTGTCAGGCAGGAGCACAGAGACCTCACAAAGCGAGGAAAGATGTCACAACAAACAAAAACGGCATAGTAACCCCCCGAAATCTAATCAGGAGCCATTGATTCATGCTCTCAATGGAGACTGAGTACCTTGAGAGTGGCTCATCCACTGAGGTCCATAGACAGCATGACAGGGGCCTTTACAATTCAGCTGTGTGTATAGCTCCCTATCGTTCTGTTCTCACCTTTAGACTCCACGCTATCTATCAACTCAACGATGATACAATCATCACTCCAAAACATTTTAGGCCTTTTTATTTCACTCATTCATTTGTGGGCCTCAATCAATGATTTTTCTTTTTCTCTCTCTCTCTGATTTGATGTGTGGAGTAGTGTTTTGGAGTGTAGACTAATGGGTTTGCATTGTGCATGTTGAGAGATATGAGTCTTTAGTGCTTTAATTACTTTGATTGTGCTTATTGAAGGATAGTTCGATTGAGCAATTAAGCACAGGGTAAACCTTGGTGGAGCGAGTTTGCCTTGGACTTCCATTTTTTCCTTTCTTAAAACTTGTATTGGAAAGGTTACATTCCTATTCCTTAATACTAATGGGTATAAACATCTAACGCACATACTTGTGTAAGAGTGTTTTCTTCCTCTCTTTTTTCATTACATTATGATTAACATTGTGTTGCCTCTTGCTTTCTTCGTCACAAACAGAAAAAGAAATCACATTAGCAATGTAACTCTATTAACTCTTATGGGAATCTGTGACATTTCAAATGAAATTATTTAATCTATAATATGTGCATGCCCTTCTCAGTTTTTTATCTAATGCTCTATATAATGCAACAACTTTGCTCTTATTATTTTATAATGATACTTTGGCATTATAGGGTAGAGGTATTGATTTTGGAACCCAAAGCGTTTATTGTGGAGGTAAATGTTATTATTTTAATATTGGACTCATGCTAATTTAATAGAGTGTAACGTACATGTCAGGGTGTGAGCCGCAGGGGTCTCTCTCTTTCTCTCTCTCTCTCTCTCTCTCTCTCTCTCTCTCTCTGCCACTGAGCTTTGCACAGTATACAGCAATCTCAGGTAATGTCAAAGACCGGCATTTTGCTGCTTCCCAGTTTTGATTCGGTGGGACTTGCTCCAGCGAGGACGGCAAACATGTTTGGAAAAGCTTTGCGGTCAAAAGTCCAGCATATTATAAAACTGTATCAATGAAGCTCATGGATGATGCATTTTTTTATGAATTCCCCTCACTCTACAGTGGAAGAGGTTTGCTCACTTTGTGGACCATTGGACCAAACCTACAAGAAAACTCAAGAAAACTCTCTCTCCCTCCCTCCATTTCCCTCTCTCCCTCCATCTCTCTCTCTCTCTCTCTCTCTCTCTCTCTCTCTCTCTGTCCCTGCTACCCCTACCAGCACTCATTTACTCCCTCACTCTTTCACTCCACCCCACATCCCTTACTCCCTGTACTCATCGTCTCAGTGCAGCATATTAATATTTCATTGATTATTGAAATATTCAGCGAAGTGCACCATCAGTGGGGCTAACACTGCAGTGGTGGAAAGCACAGTGGTCAGGTGGGGTTGATGGCAGGCCACAGCACAGAGCTATAGGCTCCCTGGGGGGTCAGAAGGTCACAAGCTTTAGGGTTGTGGCCTAAACAGCTTCCAAATATTGAATCCATCCAACCGTTCTATTAGTTAAAACTGCTCTAGGGAAGACTTTTATGTAAAAATACACCAGTCGTATCAGCCTAAATCACACAGTGGGTCTGCAACTGAGAAAAAACATCCCATCCATCCTAATTGAGATGCCGTAGATTTGCACTATTCGCCCAAATTTAATATCTTCTACAAGTGATGAATGGAAACTTAAAATTATCTTCAAGTAATAAATGGAAAATGATAACTGGAGCACATTAAGCATGTTAGTCCTCTCACATTCTAGAGTTAGGACAGAAGGTGATTGTCCAAAGAGGAAGTCGGACTGATCTCAATGACAAAAATGACTGAATGAGGAGGAATGAGGAGATTTTATTTGTTTGGTTATTGCATGAGGTTGTCATTTTGTTGTAAAAGCAACAGTAATTCTAGCGGGCTGCGTCTAAACGAGAGTTTAGTTTTAGCTTTAGTTTTATTGGGGAAATTTAGGGACTAGAAGTACAGTACAAAAACGCCCGTGAGACAGTAATGCATTCTCCATCTGCTCACACTCATCGCCATTGTCATCACCAACTCCTTTCTACCCCGGTCCTGCATTAAGACCTCATGTGGCGTTACTCTCATTCAACCTAAATTTAAAGGCCATTAATTTGCCTGTGTGTGAGTGTGTGCACGCACAGATGTGTATGTGTGTGCATACATCACTGTGTGTGTGTGTGTGTGTGTGTGTTATCATGATCATCACCTATCCCACTCCACCCCGGCACAGCCCATCTCACTCTTTTTCACTGCTCTGTTCAATTGAAAGAGTTGGGGGGGGACTTCCCCCACTTTTCTTAATAGACTTTTTTTCTAGAAGATCCCTGGCCTCTCAGCTGTTTCCATGGCAACTGACCCATTTGCCTGCTGCATATGAAAGTGAGGGCGAAGGAGCTTGAGAGGAAGTGAGAGACAGGGTCAGACAGACAGACAGGCAGATATAGTTGTAAGAATTTACATGAGGGAGCTTCTTTTCCTCTCCTCTTGACTCCTCAACCACATCTCTGTTTCTGTCTGTCTCTCTCTCTCTCTTTCCCTCCGTCTCTCTCACTCTCGCTCTCGCTCTCTCTTTCAGCCACCTGATCAACTCTATTAACACATGGACACTTGCTGAGCAGGGTTAAAGAGGGCATCCATTCACTCAGCACAGACACCCTTCACTGGTCTGTGAGTGTATGTGTGTGTGTGTGTGTGTGTGTGTGTGTGTGTGTGTGTGCATGTCCATGTGCATTGTTAACTGGGTGTGCACTTGTATATATGTGTGTGTGCTCACCCATGCTTGGACAAAGAGGAGGGGCCTGTATTTTTTTGTGTGTGTTTTTTTAACACCCTGTCAAAGGCATTACCAATAGAAGGGGGATTTTGGGGAGGCCTCCCCCCCAACTCACAGATATGAAGCTGTCATGGGAAGAATAGCTGCATTCATTGAATGACACTTATTTTCTCCCACTTTACACAAGTGCAGTGAACAAAACAGGCAGGGGAGCAGCTGAGGAAGACACTTTCTTCACATTCGGCAGCATTGACAGACATGCGGCAATTACTGTGATAAGTCTAAGCAGACACCAAGCAAACTGCCATTCCTGCTTAGCTTCGACGCTTCATTCTCGCAAGCCGCCTCAGGCTTTTGTATGTTTGCTGTGGATGTGGTGTGTGTGTGTGTGTGTGCATGTGTGTATGAATCTAGAACAAACCTCATATTACACTGCCCTGGCCTCTATTTAGCACTGTTAGCTGCCATTACCATGTGTCGGGGTTGTCCACTAGATGCCTGACGGACCCCAGGTCCTCGGCACTGCGATGTGCTGTCCCTGTCATGCCAATATCAGTAATGTGCTGTCAGGTACAGCGGACAGGACAGGCTCGGCTATGATAGGGAATTAGCACCAGGGGAAAGTCAGTGATTAAAGCTAGCTGTGCAGAATTGGAATTGATTATTTGTTCTGTATGCGTGATTGATTTCCCTGATTCATTTGATTGTATTTCAGTGTCATGCACTCTAGGTTACAAGACACATCCAAGCATCACATAGCAGTTTGTGTACAACAACATACTCCTCAACAAACTCATTGTATATGGCCGACTTTGCAGACAAATATATAAAATGCAACTTTTCAGAAGTCTTTTATAAGCATCTAACTAAAAGATATTATGAGAAATAGAAACCATTTTGCTATAGTATATGCTGCTGCATTGGCTTTGGCAAGAGAACTCTGCAGTGTGTGTGTGTGTGTGTGTGTGTGTGCGTGTGTGCACGTGTGCGTGTGTGCATATATCTATTTGTGTATTGTCATCTTGCCTACTGGGGGTTACCTAATAGCTTGGCAGCAGTGTCTCTCTGCACCTATGCCATGTGCCTTGGTCTAATCTGACCGTGGCTAAATTAAAAGTCCTTTTGGTGCGGAAGTAGATCGCTGTGTTTCCCCGTAGCTCACCTCGCCTCCCTCCTGCCTCCCCCCTGCTTCTCTCTCTCTGTCTCCCCTCTTGCCCCGGTGGCCCTCAGCCCATTCTCACACCAAGACCAGGTGTCCCTCCGCACTCGAGAGGTGTGTGTCTTAATCAGTCCCACAGACGCGCACACCACACTACATACACACACATTCACGCACACTCAGAAACTCGCAACCACGCGTACATGCATGCAAACACACATAAATGTATATTCAAACATGCATATGAAGCATATGCACACACACACAGAGACACACACACACACACACACACACACACACCTCACTACGCCCCACTGTCACCCTGCCTTATGTCCAGGAGTGACACTTGGATGACACCAGCAGCAGGATTATAAGAGCATATTTATTAATCTGAGCACCGGCCGTGTGCAAGGCAGGGGCAGGAGGACACACACACACACACACACACACACACACACACATACACATACACACACAGAAGGACCAGAGAACTGAGTGAGGGAAGCCAGGAACAGAGACCAAAGGCAATTTTGACGATTAAACAAATTTTAACGATGCAATGGCAAGTTTTCAATTCCATTTAAACCTACAGAGAAGTCACTCTGTTCTAATGTGTAGGCTCTATCTGTTGAAATACATCATTATTTAGTCATACGTTTCAGATTTTTACATGATTATCTTTCAAAGCCACGGGTAGCAAGTTGAGGTGAGGCTCGGATTGGAACTTGCAAGTGGAACAATATCAATGTAGATAACATAATGGACTACAAGGAAAACAAATGTGATGGAAAAGTGATCGTCATAATTGTTGGCAAAATTGCAAATCTACATTGCCTCAAAACACACAGTCAAGAGTCATGCCCTTAAACCACAGTTAAATAGAAGTGACCAGCTGTTTGAATAGCAATATTTTCCTGGGAGTAATTTTATTTTCCTTATCTACACTGCATTGTGCTAGGGGACAGGTTTGCCCTGCAAAAACCTTGACATTGGAAAGCATTAAGAAGTTTTTCATATTGAAATTTAGAGACAAGTAGCGGATAAGGATGAAAGGACTTTGGTATTTAAGGGAGAGAATTGTTAAAGAGAGAAAAACAAAGACATGACTTGCTGTTGCCATTTCCCTCCTCCCCTGTCCTTATTATCCTGTTTTGAAGCTTTAGGGAGACAAATGAACTTCAGGTGCCTCGAAATCTCTTAATGAACTCTCTCTTACCCCTCAGCCTTTCCTGCCTACACTAAGCAGGCGCAGCGGCGGTTACTTTATTTCTCTTTGGTGTATGAGTGGATACACAGATACAGACGCACTCACCCACTTAAGTGGAGGCCACGCACTGAGTTGGTTTATTACAAAACCTGCGCACGCATGTATACACACCTGCTCATGTATACCAGTGCACAACCACATGCACCTTAATACATTCAGGCACACACATACACACCATTGTGTCCCACCATATGCACCAGAAATACACACACACACACACACACACACACACCCACACACACAATGTGCATACAGTACAATATACATACAATGTGTCACTGAATGTGTGGATGAATAGCTGTGCTGTAGCTTTCTCTGTGTTTCCATCTTAACATGCAGGCACCCTATGAGCTTGTGTGTTTTCCTGCATCAAATAATCACCCTCTGATTATCTCACTCAATAGAAAGACAAGCACCAAACAAATAGCATGGGGCATCTCTTCCACAAACAAGCCAAATAGATTTTCTGTTTAGCCCATTCCTTTCAGCTAGCAAGGCTGCGGGCCCATTTCTGTCTGTCTTTCTGTTTGCCCGTCTGCCTCTGTTTTCACATGTGTACCGCTCCAAAGGAAAGGAAAATTAATGCATTCTAATTTCACAAAATGGGACAGGATACACAACTCTGTGTCATCCTCCCGTCCTTCCTCCCTCATTCCCTTGCTCTGCTAAAGATATGGGAACATGACAACGGGTCTAAATGCTGTGGAGCTGGTCAGCACAGCCACAGCCAGCCAAGCATTACCAAATATAGAGAGGAACAGAGAGGAAAGGTAAAAGGGACAAAAAGAGAGAATGCGAGATGAGACAGAGAGAGAGAGAGCACATCACTGAGATAGACACAGGCACAAAAAAGAGAGAATGAGACAACCGCCTAGATCGAGCGAGAGAAAAAGGGGAAATAATTACAAATGAAGAGTGACGCGGATGTGAATAGAACATATGTTGAGCCGAGGCGCTGAGGCAGCACGCCGTAGCATAGCATGGCTAGCTTTCTAGCTTACTGGAGGTGAATTACAGCCATGGATGTATATGGAGTTGGCTGGCTGGCTGGCTGGCTGGCTGGCGCTGTTGGCTGCTCAGTGGTCCTGAACCAGCCTATTTGAAAGGCCTGATGTGTTTTATCTGGGCCTGCTTCACACTGTCATCTGCACTCGGAGATGGACTGTAATTGAGAGTCAACTCTAATCTGCATGGAGGCAAGCTGAGGAGAGTCCGGGAGGAAAAGATAGGAGGAGTCCCGGAATTCATGGGGAGTCGTACATCGGAGTGTAACTACTGTGCAGTGGTGTTTCTGACACCGTAATATGAAAATTCTTGGCCAAAGCGGTGAAAATACTTGCCGGTCCTTCTCCAATTCTTGTGAGTGATGCCAACTGGCAGTGGTGATATTTCCTCCAGGCCATGGTGCCAAAGATGAAGACCAACACGTCATCCCTCCTCTGTCTGCTCTGTAGTGCAATCCTCCTCTCCTCTCCTCTCCTCTCCTCCTCCTCTCCTCTCCTCCTCCTATCCTCTCCTTCTATACTTCTCACTTGTGTCTTCCCCAATGGGACAAAGCAGAAACACGTGCATCCATTTGACTCCAATGTTCCCTCCCTGGAAAAAGGCTGAACACAAGGTCACTGTTGTCAGTTACCTTTTCATTATCTCTCTCTCTCTCTCTCTATCTCTCTCTCTCCCTCACTCACTCTCACTTTTCACACATACACTCTCTCTCTCTCTCTCTCTCTCTTCTTCATGGCCTTGGATTCATTTTAGCACCACTACTTTTTTGTATCTAATGGCATAGAACAGAGTGTTACGCTGGCAGGGGTGTGTGTGTGTGTGTGTGTGTGTGTGTGCACGTGTGTTTGTGAGTGTGTTCCAGGGAAAATGCCCCATCCGCAGTAAACCTTGGGAAGCCTGTAATAGCTGAGGGGAACGCTGCAGTTGGGAGGCCAGACCCCAGCCTCTAATGGTACCATCTGAGACAGTTCAAACATATCAAAGGAGAGGGTCTGCGTGTGCGTGTGCGTGTGCGTGTGCGTGTGCGTGTGCGTGTGCGTGTGTGTGTGTGTGTGTGTGTACACGCACACGTGTGTATGCATGTGTATGTGTATGAATTAATGACTGTGTGTATATTTTCGTGTCAAAGGAGTGGACTTGGTTATATGCGTGTGTGTGTGGGCGTACATACTGTATGTTTGTGTATGTTTGAGGGGAGGTACGGGAGGCTGGTGTCTCTATGCTGTACTGTTACCACATAACACCCACTCTGTCTCTCTTTAGCCCACACTAACAGACTGTCAGTGAGTTTACGGAGATACAGTATGGTTCTGGGGTTTGGTAGGGAGCTGTACAGTATGTGCTGGGGGCAGGGAGAGGCTCAGCGAGGCAGGGCCCTTCTGTCTCCCTGTCATCGCCCTGATGCCGCCGGGGGTTGAAAGTGCCACCGTGTGTGTGTGTGTGTGTGTGTGCGTGTGTAGATGTGGCGATGCGGGCGGGCGCACAGCCGAACGGGCACTTGACTGGCGCGGTGGCACTTAGCTAGCGAGTAGCTGCTGGTTTGGCGGCGCTCCAGGTTAACTCGGCGTGCTGTGAGGTTTTTTGTATCCATGTGCGTTGGGTGATGTGGCACCAGATGCCACTCCATGTGCCCAAATCCTGTTGACATTTGGAGCGTGGGCAAGCGGGCACAAAGGAGGGAAGCAGAAAAGAGGAGGGAAATTTAATTAAGATGAAACAGCAGCCTCCGCCGTTGTTACAGTGTGTTGTGTTGTACGGATCGCACGCATTAACATATAGACACACAGAAATTCGCACTGGCACACAAACAAGATTTTTTACACTATCTGTGGGAAGCCAGGAGATGGAGAGAGCAGAGGGAGCAGGAAGAGAGGAAAAGTGGAAAAAAGAGGAAAGGGCAGGAGGGCGAGTGGCATAGAGGGAAGTTGATTGAGAAATGTGCTCATATGAGAGTGTGTGTGTGTGTGTGTGTGTGTGTGTGTATTGGGGGGGTAATTTGATTAAGCAGGTTGGCAGAAGGAGGAAGTGGAATGGTAGGGTGACAGGCTGGTGCCAACTCCTCCTGGCCTGCAGGCCTCCACCCTTACTCCTGACCGAGAGGAGACGGTATTTTGGAGGGAGGGCTCATTTGGCCTGAAACTGTAGGGAAGGAGGATGAGAAACGGTCAGACTGAGATAGGAGAGATGAGGGACAACACAGAGGGAGAAGCCGGGGACTAGAGGAAGAAGGGATGAGAAAGAGAATGAGATGGGGCGTTCACAGAAAAGGAAGTGAGATTGAAAAGGTGGTGAGTGGGTGGTGAGGTGAGGAGAAGGGTAGCGGGAGGTGAAGGAGTAGGAGGTGTGGTGTACGGGGCAAACATTATGGCTCCATATGAGACAACTGTCCCTCCTTCCTCCCCCCATCCTTTTCTTATACAACTTGTACACAGTTTTTAAAGGATTACATTTTTTGAAAAATAAGCTCTTTGATCAACATACTATTGTGTGGCGAGAATGTGTCCATGTGTCCAGAATTTATTTAGTTTCCTACTCTGCATGATTTTGCATACCATATGTTTAGTGGATGGTATGAGGTAGCTTTGCATCATCTAAAAGGCACTGCAGCACAGCAATGCTGAACACACACGAGTTACACTATAACCAGTCTGCTACCTGTTACAGAATGCTAAGCTGAATAAATAGCGTATTGTGTATTCCCTTAACCTTTTCATCTGCCTTTCACATCCCATCTTTTCTTCAGTCTGCACATTCCCTCATTCATTTTTCCCTCTATTGCTTCAAGTGCTATTCTCCTCCCAAACATCATTTATACCTCTGCCGCTTGTCCCAGTGACTCTCTAAATGATGCCAGGCGAACATTGTAGACTGTGGTTGAATGCCCGCTGATGAGCCGATTGATTTGCAATGTCATTATCACGATGAAGCACATTTACATGTAGAACAGGCAGACAGACATACTGTTATTTCAGAAACTTACACTTACACTTGAATTTTCCTCTAGCCTTTTAATATGTCCACTTTAATTTTCAATTTTGTCATTTTATGTCATATCCTTAATAGTCCTCATTATGATTTCATCGCCCTCTTTTTAGTATGAGACTAGCTCTTCAGGTCTCTAGCATGTAATAATAATAATAATAATAATAACTTTATTTGTATAGCACTTTTCTAAAAACAATGTTTACAAAGTGCTTTACATACAATAAAACCCAAAAGCAGTAATAATAGAAAATAGGAATAAAAGGTAATATATGAGGTAAACAGGTACAACTAAAAACACACAAACAAACAGATACAATTAAAAATGTAGTATGTATGGTATGTAGTATGTAAGTATGGTGAGGCCCAGTGAGAATATCAGACTCCTTCTACTCATTAGCATAAGGAGGCTACAGGAGCCAGTTTGGGCTGTCCCCAACATGGCTTCCAGCAGGTAACACACAAACACAGACGTGCGCACACACACACACACACACACAGACACACACACAGCCTCATTGAGATGCAGAAGGCTGGGGCTGACGTCTAGCATCAGGTCTCACAATAATTATTTTAAATTGCTACGAGGAACACAGGTCCTGGTGGGATATATTACCTCTACTCTAACCAGAGATGAATTTCACCCTGCACATACACTGCAACCTCCTGGCTTTATATATATATAGGTGTGTGTGTGTGTGTGTGTGTGTGTGTGTGTGTGTGTGCGTGTTTGTGAGCACACTTAGCTAGTGGGTGTTCCGTTTGCTGTGCCAGTATAATGTATATATTTCACCAAGAGTCGAGCATTAATTTTTCACATGTTGAGGCAAGGTCATATGACTGCATCTGTATGCTTATGTATGTATATATGTACAACTGTGTGAATGCTGCACTTCTGAGTGGGTGTGCTGTGACTGCTCATCTATATAAGTGCTTATTTTGATCAGGTGCCTTGAGTGTGGATCACTCTCATTCCTTCCCTGTGGACCTGAGCACACACACACACACACACACACACACACAGACATACACTGCCTGACATGATGCAGACCCAACATGTTAGTGTTGTATACAGCATTATGAATCCTATTCATTACCTCCATGTACCTGTCTCCCCAGACTACTCCCCTGTTTGATTGGGTCAAGCCAGTCTGTTAGACTGCCATCCATACACTGTAATTTCTGACCTACGGTGACAATATCTCACATGCAAAGGCATGTGTAATTATGTGTATATGTGTAGGGGTGTTTCTGTGTGTGTGTGTGTGTAGGTGCATGCATTTCTGCTCGCCCATGTTCTGAACTTCTTTACCTGAAGTAGAACATATTGTCTCCCGCATTAATTAGCACTGGATTTAAAACGCAGTGTATATTTTTCGGCCTTACACATGATTAATGAGGAATATAATAAGTAGAGAGAGTGGATGTACTCAAACTATGATAAAAATAACCCGGAGAATGCTTGGTAACTCTCATCCTCACGCTACTTCTACTGATGTACAACACTGGGTTTGTGATATTTTTTAATGAAACATCTCATAACTAAACAGAGGAAAAATTGACCAAAACAAAAACGTGAACATCACCAACTCCCCGCACACTTATACTGAAATCTACAGACTGCCTACAGACCACTACTGACGTGTCAAGAGAAATTCAGCAGTGACACAGGAATCTTCAGAATAGCTGTATTTTTTTTGTCTACGTGTCGGTGCATTGTGTACATTTCTATATATATCCACACACAATTGCATGCTGGAAAATGCCAAGTGTATTATCTCTAGCTAAAACTGAGGATCCTCATTGAGTATGCAAGTGACACCAGCACTACTCGCCGTATAGGTGGCATACTGTCATCGTATAACTGTGCTGGGTGGAGAGGAGGTAATGGTGTGAGGTACATACAGGATTTAACAGTCATAGTCCATATGAGGCAAGGTGTAGAGCTTCATAAACTCAATAGAGAGAGAGAGAGAATTACAGAGTTAGAAAGAGAGAGAGAGCAACATGCATTCCCTGTCCTTCCGATTCTCCGTCCTTCTCTCCATCTCTCTCTCTCTCT
>NC_136004.1:14011811-14024311 GCF_048128805.1 Centroberyx gerrardi
AAACACGTATACTTTTGCATATGTATGTGGTTGTATATGTGTGTGTGTTGGTGAGTGTTTCATTTTGTGTGTGTGTGTGTGTGAGTATGCCAGTCAGACAAGTGGAAGGTCAAGTGCTTATGCCTTCTATCTCCCCCCTCCCTTCTCCTTTCTCTCTAAGGCAGAGAGAAACAAGCTTGTGCCAGATGTCCTGTTAACAATCACCCCCTCGCTCCTTCCTGACTTCTCCTCCGTCTCTCTGTCTTTTCCTCCCGCCATCCCTCGTTTAATTAACTTCTTCATCCAGTAAAACTGCAACAGAGATCCTGTTGCCTGCATGGTGGTTTCTCTCACATTAATGAATGCATTACTGACACAGACTGTATGTTGCCTCCCTCGTCTCTGCTGTAGGATGCCGGTCATTTTTACACGTACACTCACACATATACACACACGCACACACACACACACACTATCTCACTCTCTCTCTCTGTCTGTCTGTGTGTCTGTTTCTTTCTCTGTCACACACACACACACACACACACACACACACACACAGGTACACATGCATTTACACACAAACACACACTTGTACAGTCAGAAACACAGAAATGTTGAGAATAGCAGAGGTGAGTAGAGCTTTGCGTGTGCTTCAGTGCAGCGATGCCTGGGCTAAAATCATAGTCATGGCTGTGTGACAAGTATATAAATAGAGCTATACAACAAAAACAGTTTATGCAGTGGAGTGGTTCTCCACCTATTCAGCTTCAAACCTTCAAAAACGAAGTGCAGAAGGGTAAACTTTGACCCTAAATGATGATTTTTACTCTCCGTTTTCAGGCTTAACTGATTATTGGGAGAAGCCAATAGATTTAGAATAGAAAAAGGTGTTTATAACTAAGTTTAAAAATAGTCATTTTAATTTAATTTAGTTTAGTTTAGTTTAATAATATCAGTTTGTATATGAGTAATATTTCTTTTCATATTCTATAAATAATTCCATGACACCCAGAAATCATTTCGAGCCCCAGGGGGTTCCAACCCCTTATTTGAGAACCGCTGATGGATTAAGTGACATATAGTTATGCTTAGTGAGGCAGTTTCCTCATATTGTGTTTATGGTTGCCATTCTTCCACGACTAACGAGTTCTGCTGTGACCTGTTGTCAGTCTAATAACACTGGACATTATTGTGTTGACAAATCTCAAACATGTCACACCACGTCCATCAGACCTGTCCTTCTGAAAGTTAGATTTACAGGCCCACCTCCAAACCCGCAGTCTAACACATTTTACTCTGCAGGTTAGTTAAGATCTGACGTACTCCAGCATGCAGAGGGCTGACGGTCCCAGCTTTTAGACAGAATAATATCTCAGCGACAGACATCTGAAGCATGGATTTAGGGTTGTATGCATTGGTAATTGCAACAAATACTTGAATATGACAGTTAAACTGTAAAAACGTTTGTTTACGTTGGTATAGTTAAAGACATATTCAGGAAAATTTTAGATAAGATACAAATTTTGATAAATTGTTTTGAGTTTGGGATAAAACATTTTTTTCCCCCATTTTCTGATAAATATATCTATATATCCTTATCCCTAGTCAACACCACTATGGACACAAGTCTAAAATACCTATATCTATATTTACATCAAAGCACCTTTTTTTAATTTAAGAATAAAGAATATATCACTCCTAATTGGCATACAAAAAAAAGAAATAAAAATAATGAAAAGTCGCTCTGTGGCTTTAAAGCCATAGACGTCAGTCAGAGACGGTGATCCACCCACTGACATAAGATGCCATGAGGTAATGGAAGTCATATCTGAACTCGACTCCCAAGCCATAATCTGTCTGGCCCCTGGCCAATCCACCTCCTCTCCTCTCATCTCAGCAGATATCATAGAACCTATTTGTGTATGCACTGCACTGGTGTTACAATGCATCATGCAATGACTTCTCTCTGCTCTGAGGATCTGTCAGGAGTGGCTTTGAACGAAATGTGTCATTGCAGCCTTGACAACAAGGTGGCACTCTGCACTAAGACAAATCCCCTGAGGCCTTTCTATCCCCCAGAGGACACCTTTACCCAGGAGACAGTGAGAAACAGGCTGAGAGAAACAGGGAGAAGCAGAGGCACTGACAAACAGAGAAGAAGAGAAAGACTGAGAGAGAAAGAGAGGGAGAGAGAGAGAGAGAGAGAGAACCTGCGCTCTCCTCTGTCTACTGTATACTGTTTTTGAATGTGACGGTACAGGGATGCTCTCTTTCCAAACAGTCTGGCTGTGTTTTGACTTGGCAACATAGAAGTGTAGTCTGTGCATGTGTGTGTGTAGGTGTGTGTGCATGTGTGCATAATGTGTGTCCAAGCCCAGAGGACAAGCTTGTTGTCAATGTCATGGGCAAAAAGATGTATCTCCTTTCTATATAATTGTGCACTCACCTATTTCGTAATTGTGTCTCCTAAAAGTAAATGAGAAATAAAATTACATGGTATATGTGTGTCTTCTTGGACAACCAAGAGCATACAATAACACTATGTAGATATCATGTGCCTCAGAAAATTCCAATTTAGCAGGCTTATATGCTTATTAATATAGGCTAATTATTATCCAGTCCATAAGGACATGAAAATGAGGAAGATTATTTGTCTCACATGAGCTTTAGAAGTGTTTTTACTGAGTGAGACATGCTTGTGTAAAGGGAAACATTTTATCATGTGGAAGTGGAAAATGTTAAAATCAGTCAGTCGTAGTTGAGTTTGAGGCTTTTCAGTATGGCTGGAGACACAGAGAAGATAATTAAATGAGGCAATTTTTTTTCTTCTCATCTTTTTTCTTAGAATAAAAACTATGTCAGAGTTTTGTCCCCCTCTGAACAGAATTTTGGAAGTGGGAGAAAATGCCTGATGTCTCTCCGTAGTGTTTAATGGACCTGTTGTGTCTAGGGAGTTTGTGTGTGTGTGTGTGTGTGTGTGTGTGTGTGTGTGTGTGTGTGCGCGCGGCATACAACTTCCTGTCCTCTACAGAGGTAGCTGTGTGTGTGAGGGTGCTGTTCTCACTGGAAAGAGATCACTGGCAAGTACACACAGAGCCATCTGCACCAGACCTCAGACTGCAACATCTGTGACACACACACACACACACACACACACACACACACACACACACACACACACACATATTAGGCCCATCACCCTCCCTTGAGGTGTATACACTTCTGTGTTGTCACACTGCTGTGATGTATCTGTCATATCCTGAGCATATGGCACTAACCCTTCCCCCCCAAAACCTTAAGGCCCAACGTCAGATCTGACAAGCTATGTAGAATTAGTCTCAATTCTTCTTCGTAATAAGGGGTAGTTATTCACATTATCCTGAGGTCACTCTCATAGCAACTGTCAAATTAGGGAGCATTTTGATTTGATTGCCTGACTACGTGCGGGGAGAGGCAATGATGAGTGATTCTCAGCCCACAGTTCAATAAGGGCTGATTTGTAATGGCTATGGTGCGTTTTGTCAATGGAGGAATGGTTGAGGTCTTTCAAAACTTGTTCTCCCATGCTCAGTGTTGTTATGATATATTGTAGTGTACAGCAGCTCATAGTAGGCATGTATATTTCAATCTTATTTAAAACCCAGTGACTGCCACGTCTGTACACTCAAAACAGCTGCGGTATCTGGGCTGGTTGAAGATGAGAGATGTGGTAGAATCAGTAAGTAAGTAATTTGTCAAATTGGATGTATTTGGAATTCCGTTTGTATTACAGTGTGTGTTTGATTTTACAAACAAAAAACATATCAGTTAGTCTTTTGGGCACGGTGACATTTCCCTCAGTGAGTAGCCCTCCATTTCTGGCAGGTCATGATAAGAATTTGACCCGCAAATATACACAAGTCCAACTCTTGGGCCGACACATATCAAGGTTTCCACTTGCCTCTGACAATGTTTATTTCACCAAACTCCGAGAATGTAAGCTCAGCATAACAGCTAAAACAGAATCATTTTTCCATTGCAGTTGCATGTTGGAATCTTTTTCTCTTTTTCTCAGTTTGCTGTTGGCATGTATACGCACAACTATGTGTGTGTGCATATATATGTGTGTGTGTGTGCGTATACATGTGCACAAGTGGGGGGTGAGAGGTGGTGTAGGATGTAGTACAGTATGTATTGACATTAGTCTGTCAGACAGAGAACTAATCACCTCATTGTAGTAGTGACTGCATATTCAAGGGGTGATTTCTCTGTTGCCTCAAGGGTTGATTTGTCTATTACCAAGCTCCATTGTTAGACTTATCCAGTATTTAACTCTGATCACTATCATTAGGACATCAGCTGTTAATGAATAAAGGGGTTTCACGACATTCTTTTGACTCAAATAAGACTTAGCAGAAAGAGAAAGTATTATTGCCGTTATCACTTCCCACACAGCATACCCATACAACATTTACAAGCTATAATTTGAGTGTACAACTATTTCCCCTGTGTGTTCTTGGTGGATTTTCTGCCTTTTTTTTAACTGGCTGAATTCATTAGCCTTAACTTCTAGCCTTCACCAATAACTGATTCATCGTTCAATGCTTTTTCTTACCCCTGTATTAGATACTCAGCTAACTTGATTGATTGGCTAACATTTGGAACCATTCAAAAATGCATACAGTCACTCTTAGTCTTAAATTCTCTAGATTGCTTCTTAGCCACCTTACTGTTTGTGTGGGTGATGGTGGGGGTCTAATCCTGACTAAGTGTTTACCACTTCACCCCCTTTTTCCCTCCTTCTCCTCCTCCTCCTGTCCACCCACCGCCGCCGCCTTCTCCCCATCCTCCACCCCGCACCCCACTCCTCTAATAGTGAAAGTGCTGATTGCTTTAAAAGACCATACAGACACGTTGGCAGCCATTATCTATGGTTAGAGAAGGCGAAATAGAGAGCCAGCCCTTTTATCCCAACCCGGCCCCCCCCCCCCCACCCTCCCCACCCACCCCCGCTGGTTTGTGTATGTCAAAGTGCCGTAATTTGGCCCAACGTATGGCCCAGCGTGCCACAGTTAATGAGGGGCTGTTTGAGAGTTAAACGCACATGAATAATCATCGGGGAGCTAGAGCTACAGAGAGAGAGAGAGAGATTTGAATATCAACACATGCAGACTGGGTCGGGGGACTGAGTGATCAGAGACAGACCGTGAATAAAGACGTGCAGTGGTAATGGTGCTACAGGCCACGTATCAATATGAAGGCCCCACTCAGCATGTTCAATATGACCGGTGTGCATATGTTTGTATGTTTGTTTTTTCGTTCATATTTGTGTAGTATGTGTCTGCGTAGTATGTGTCTGCATAGATGCATGTGTGTGAGTGTGTGAGTGTGTGTGCACGCGTGCGCATTTGGGGTTATAATAGCACTTTTTTCTGTAATAACAGGAGAGGATTTCTGTGTATTTCCTCGAAGGGATAGGAATGTGTGTGTGTGTGTGTCTGTGTGTAAATAAATAAATAAATAAAATAAGCATGCACCTGATGCTTATCGGTGCTGCTCTAGGATATGAGAATCCTTAGCGATGCAATTAGCTCTATTGAATAGCTGGCATAGCAGGTTTGGCTGCTAAACGCCCAGTTGTTGACATGTTTGTAGGCTCGTCAGGTGTTTACATGGCTTGTGGTGGATAGATACTTAAATTCCTCTCCATGGGAGAGTAAACAACATGGTACTATAGGGATACACTTAGTGTGTATATCCGAAAGTGAGTGTCAACCTACAGATGCTAAATTGGCATCTACTTATGATGGTCATAACCTGATGTTGGTTTGATAGTGTAGCGCTATGGCATTTGTATCAATACTGTACATGTTCACACTTGAATTTAATTGTTATTGGCATGCACTGTACCTCCTAGTTGTGGCCAGTCATAAATGAACCAGAACTATGGAATCTAGGGCCGAATACTGAATCCTCGTATTATCCCGCCCCTGATTTAACACACTAATTAGACCATAGACCAGGGATGTTTAAACATGCAGGGACCCCTGTGCTCCAACAAAGGCCCACTCTGCCCAGCACCAGCTATCAGGGAGAAGGAGTGTAATGGTAGAAGTCAAAACAGGGCCATTCATTTGCTCTCGTTGAGCTAAGTGCATTCTTGGCTCACAGTCGGGGGGCATCGCACCAGACTGCGCGGCTAAAGCCAGAGAGCCCATTTGTGGAGGCAAATGTCACCATGTCACACCGCCCTGCATCTCTGCATCTTTCTCTCTCTCTGGCTGGTACCCTGCCGTGCCCTTCCTTCCTAACTCTTTCTCTGTGTTTACATGTTTCTCTCTCTCTCCCTCTCCCTCTCTCTCTCTCTCTCTCCCTCTCTCTCTCTCTCTCTCTCTCTCTCACCCCCCATCTCTCTCTCAACCCTCTCATCATATCCATCTCACTGTCGTTCAAATCAGGTACTACTTACCGTCGACCCTCCATCTTTCTCCACATTCTATCTGCCTCAACACCCCTCCAAATGTTCCCCTCGCCGCTCAGCTTGTTTTGTGTCTGCCTCTTTCCATCTCTCTTCATCAGCTACCTTTTCCTTGCCAGTCATCATTCAGCCTCAGCTGAACTCTGAAAACGGGTAGCTTTTTTTCATAACATTGCACTTTCTCTTTCCCTTCCATGCATTCATCTATTCTGTCTTCTGTCCTCCCTCCCTCTCTTCGTCTGTCAGCCAGTGGATGTTTCTGCTGTGTTTATAACAGAGACTGAAGCCTAACTGAGGAGGATGATCAAGGCAAAGATGGAGAGCGGTCTCTTGTATCCTTCCTGTCTCCCTCATCCTCCTCTCTCTCTCTCTCTCTCTCTCTTTCTCTCTACTGACTCGTCTTTCCGGTGCCTGTTTGCATTGGAACCCGAGCGCAGCCCGTGGTTTGCGTGTCGCCACTCTATCACAAAACCAAACAGTGTGCGTGTGCTCTCGGCCCGGCAAAATGTTTTATAAGGCAGAAACCGCGTGTGTGGAGCTGCCAAGATAATGAATAGGCGACGCAGCTCATGCATGCTAATGTTATGTTGTAAGCAGTTTTGTTGACAAGTGCTAATACTTCTTTCATACTATCATCAAAAGCAGCTAATACAACAGCCATTACTCCACAGCACTCCATGCAAGACATGATGGATTGTGACCTTAATATAGGTTAGCCGAGTTTTGAAAGTTAAACAACCCGCAATAAATCACGGAATTATTACAATGCGCTTTAATTGGTTAAGGACTGTTTATTTCCTAAAGAGGTAGGAAAAATTGGGTTTCTGCACTTTTTAATTTGCAAAGTGCATTTTCATTACAAATGGCAGTTTAATATTACCCTCCTTTGTCATGCAAAATACGCAACACACTGGCAATCTATTAATTGGACAAAAATGCGGTGCCAGCGTAAATCCTCCTCCTTCTCTCTCTCTGTCTTTCTCTGTGTGTGTGTCTCTCTCTCTCTCTCTCTCTCTCTCTCTCTCTGTCTCTCTCTCCATCTCTCGGGGGGCAAGAGTGGGTAGCATCTATCAGACCCAGAGACCAGGGGGACAAAGCTAAACACCTTCTCTCACTCCATGCTCAGTCCTTAGCCTCTGATGAAAATACCGGAAAAACAAAAAAAGAATAAAAACAAACTAAAATAAAGATGACAGACTATTGCCTGCGCTATGCCAGTAGCTAATTAAGAGACAGTAAATATGAGGGACATGCTTGGTAATTATGCCTGCCCCCTGTTGGTTTTGGATTTCAGCTCTTCTTCACAGGAGCCACAGATGATTCATAGAAGCTGAAGCTGCTACCTCCTTTTTTTCTGCTTTTACAAAACTACAAGCTCAACCCAATATAATGACAGGACCAGAGTAACTTATTAATATCCAACATACCACAAACAGCCTCTCTCTATGTGTTGTTTCAGTTTTGGTTCTCTCGTGTCTTTTTGACACCTCACTCTGTTAAGTGTAAATGTATCAATTTTATTTGATAGCTATTTTAGCCACAGTACTGTATCATAGCACACCACAATCTGCATGTCATAGTGGCAAATTCACTAAAAGGAAAAAATCCACCCTAAAAAAATTCAACACTATTAAAAAAACAGCTATTTGGCAATGTACCTTGCATTCCTGGGTCCATCTTGTTGTTTGGTGGTGTATTTTTCTCACAAATATAGCTACAATGCAGTTTGATAGCAGAAATATTTTGAAGTATGTAAAACAGCAATGATAAATGTCAGGTTTTGGTGTCAGCTCCTCAGAATCAAAGAGCAAGCTTCTTTCTAGAGTCACCGTTTTGCACCGATGTTCAACAATCATACAGAGAGAAATCCATCAAAGCAGAGATACCAATTCCTCCACCGACAGCCTCAGTAGACCAGAATGCAATGCAGCTACAAGACATGATGCGTTTTGAGTAAGGTGTTTGACTCTCACTTTTTTTCCACTGGAAAAACTCTCTCTCTCTCTTGGTCTTACTATGCTATTGTTATCGCTCTCTCCAGCTACATGTATAACTCACAGCTGAATGCAACAAGTTCACACCTGTTCCCTGGAGGTTGTCGAAAGTCATTCTGGGAAATGTAGTAAATCACCAACTGAAATAGACATAGATGAGGCAGGTTGAGGCAAAGCAGGTACATGAAAAAAAGTAAATTACAACACTTCATCACAAAATGACTCCTGGAATTCTTTGAACATCACGGATTGATGATATATAACAGTGTAAGTTTAATATGTTTAAACCTTTCATTTAACATATAGTTTGTTTTGCTTCTTTTTAGTCTCTGATTTTCATCCTTCATTCACCGGCAAGCATTCTGTTTGTATTTATTACTGTCAGTGTGCTGTTGTGGCTTTGACCCTTGATCCTTCCTTATAGTTGGTTTGGTTGTAATGTTGACAGTGTAGGAATTTGACCTTTTTCTGTTGTTGTACTGATCATAAGTCACTCTGGATTAGAGTGTTGACTTAATGTACAAAAAGTTGAGTGAGCTTTTATGTGAGCTTTTACCTTTTATGTTACAGCTTGAAATACATTTTACCATTTAAATTCCGGGTATATTCACATATGTTTGACTTGTTCAAACTTTCTTTGCTCATCATAACTCAAAATACGGGTCTGGTTTACTCTGTTGACATACATTATGACTGTAAAAAATAAGTAAGTAAATAAAAAACTTTTACAGTTTCAAAATATATTCAGAACTCCAGTTAAGCTGTCACATACTTTCTGGCCTTAAAAAATATCACAAAATTCAGACAATAAATTCTAGAGTGAAAAGCAATATATTCAGTCCAATAAACCACTATGTAAACAAAGTCATTAGTGGAATGACAGTGTTTCAATAGGGGGCACCATACTGCAATTGTGGATTGGGCTCTTTAAAATAATATTGAGTCATCAACTTGCATCGGATTTGAAAATCAGGCCATCCAGATGTGATGACGTGTTTTGTACGATCATTACACAAAACATAATGATGTGTGCCTTCTCAGGAAAAATGGTTAAATCGTTGGGGCTGCATGTAAAAAAAAAGATCAAGGCCTGCAAATTGTCAGTGCTGACTTCTCTTTCTTAAAAGCTGATTCCAGTTGTTGCCCATTGTTTGAATGAAGTTAACATTTTGGCTTAAATCATGTGTGGATCCTGAAAACTGTGCCTGGATTGGCGTCTGACTCCCTGATGGCAGCATTACGACACGTTGCCAGCTGGCTTTGACAGGGTGCCACCCAGACATGTCACAATGCTGTCCTGTGTCTCTAACCCCAGCCAACACACACACACACACACACACACCACTCAACACACAACTCACACACACACACTATCCCCTCATGGCCATCACTCACCCGTCATTCTCCGATGCCTCGTAGACCAATCAGGGGCTGTCTCACGGGACGCAGTGTCACACATTTAAGGATGCATGACAAAGTGCTCCTTGATTTCCCAGTGGCCACTGTCTGCAGCCTGTTCACGTTGCCAAATGTACACATGCACATACGCACGCGCACCCGCACCCGCACCCGCACCCGCACCCCTCACACGCCTTCACATGTGATACAACACACATGTCAGAGGACGTTGCTGTGCGTCAGCAGTGGGTGAGAGGCTGGGAGTTTGGGATCTTGCCTTTGCATTAGCAAAGCAGTCTCTCTGGTCCAACATTTTAACACCTAAGTTTTCACACCAATAATGCAGATGTTAACCGCTATGAGAAAAAGCAGATTTATCATTAAAATAATGTTTCATGGCATGATGTTGGTCAATTACAGTTGGAGAATTTGAAGTTCAAACGGTAACTTTGGACTCAAAACCTTTGAGCCAATGCAACACTCAGGCGCTTTTCTCCCAGTATACATCCTAGTTACAGTGTAACGCAGCAAACAAGGCCAGCCGCTGGGCACTAATAGCGTGCGGCTTTGACTCATATATGATGTGAGGCCATAACCACCCGGTCACCAGGCTATTTTAGACTGTTCTTGGTTTGGCTTTGCCCCCCCGATTCACTCTGCAGCAGGGAAACATCCACAGCCCAATAGCACGCCCCCACCGACGGAGAGGAGCTTCTCTTTGATGTCGACATTTTCAAACAAGGAAAAAGCTCTGTGGTTGACCTGTGTTCTCTCTCTCTTTCTCTTCCTCTCTCGCTCCCTCTCTCTTTTTCTTGCTTTCTCTCTCTCGTGTGTCTATATTGCAGTAAAGAATGGTTCCACTATTAGAAGAGAGAGAAAGAGAGGAATTAGTAAGATGTCTGTTCAAGTTGTGTGGGTCTCAAAGTTGCCTCTGAATGACCCACCAAAACAGTGATTTTGTCCAAGAAAAAGGCATTTTGGACCCATTACTCAAGCCATTGTGGTTGTGCACTCATATGAAACGAGATGGGGAGGGTGGAGGTAAAGGGGAGGAAAGGTATAGCGCAAAAGCTCAATTGCAACCATAGCTTTTATGCCGGATGAAAGCAGAACTTCAATTGGCGAGAGCTTTCAGGGCCCCGTGTATGGGTTGCATTGAAGAAAGGCATACAGTAATGTTACAAAGCCATTTGTGCCACACTTTTTCACAATTACGGCCTTTCTCTAAAAATGCCTTGTTTATAGGTGACTGAGACAACAATTGCACTGGAGTAGCTTTGAAGCTGGGGGCTCTGTGGAGAGTGGAGGGGCACAATGCACCAAACATGTGACTGTGAAGAGGAGCGTAATCTTCATAAACCAACAGTGAATCACCATATAACCGACGCCGTGTGTGTGTGTGTGTGTGACTTTATCTATTGGGGTTTGCATTTATCAAAACAAGCACAAAGTGTAGCGAGACAAAAGCCCTTTCTCCTGGCAAACTCAGCTATCAATCCCAACAATTTAGCGCTTCCTACAGTGAAGGGAGCCACAACGGCCTGATGTTCTGACACCAACCCAACGTATTCGCCAGATTTCTTAGCTAGCCATATAAAACAGTAATTGTTTATGACACAAAGCCAGCGCTTATCCAAAAACCAACACTGTCTTAGGCTTATGTGAGATCATAAATCAATTTACCAAACTGTGTATCCTGAGCTGGCTTTTCAAACCGGGTGTGTTTTGGTAATGGAGTAATCCTTTTTAATAGAAAATACACACACCCACACTGTTCCTTTTACAGAGTTTGATGGATTAGCTTTTCTGCAGAATTCCATGGATGACATCCCAGAGTGGAAATCCAGGTGTGGTGATCCTGTTTTTTCTTTTTCTTTTTTCTTTTTTCCTGGGGAGCTGGAAGTTGCAGACGGGGTGGTGGATGATGTGCCATCACACTGCCGAGAGAGAGAGAGAGAGAGAGAGAGAGAGAGAGAGAGGGAGAGGGTGTGTGTGTGTGTGTGTGTGTGTGTGTGAATGTCTGTGTGTGTGTGTGTGTGTTACATTATAGTTAGGGCCTATACTTTACTGTTATATACAGAAGACTTGTCTTCTTTGTTGAATATCACCTGAATGGCCTGTGTACAGCAGGGTTTTGGTGCATGTTTAAAAGTAAATAATAGTATATCAGGTATCATTAAAGATATTGGCTAACAACGTTCTGGTATGGTTACAGTGATAAACTGAGGGGATCTACAGTATGGCTGTACACGACTGTACAGTAGTTGTAATGATGTCTTAAATAATATTTCTATTTGTATTCATGTTGTTTTGAGTCAAAAGTAGTTTTCATCCACTGGCCAGTATTATCAATCATGTGTAACGCAATAATGTGTCATTCTGATTGATCCTCATTCTACCAATTAACCAGAGAGGTGGAGTGTTGAAATGCACCAATGGGTTCATAGCGACGGCTTCCAACAATAAGATTCATCACCTCTCAGCTATTTCTCTTTCACTCACCTTCTCCCTTCTCTTTCTGCCTCGTTTCACCTTACCCCTCCAACCTCTCTTTCATGGATCCACATCCATGGGTGGGGGTGGGGGTGGGGTGGGTGTCAGGTGTGGCTCAGGTGCGCCGGAGACAAAAGGCGGAGAGAGCGAGAGTGAAGCTACTGTGACCGCGTCTATAT
>NC_136004.1:14029311-14214311 GCF_048128805.1 Centroberyx gerrardi
TGTGGACCATGCTGCCTGAATGCAAAGTGATAGAAATGCTGAATGTATGAATGTATAGTGAGATGTATACTCTACTGTCTCTTATGTGTCTTGCACCGTCCGTTGCAGTGAATGTGAGGTGCTGTTGTCCCCGTACCAGGAACCTGTTACTACACCGGTTGTCAATATGTCCCTCTATTGATGTCAAATTCCTGTAAATGTATTGTACTTGGTGAACAACATGATTCTGATTTGTATTCAAAATTGAATCCATCTTCAACTTATTATTATTATTCTAACCTCTGGCTCAGTGTAATGTTATTTTGCATGGCTTTTAATTATTAGGAATTTGTCCAAATTTCTGCCTTGGCCCCACTCCCTTAACTGCCCACTAATCTAATCTCATTGCAAATTATCATTGGATTGTAGGTAAGGTCACGGAGAACAAGATGTCAACTTTTCAACCATTTTCTTTCTAAAGAGGAATAACTGATGCTGTGATCTCAATTTCAGTGCTGATGATGGCAGCCTCAACTGATATCAAATAGCATATTGGTGCCCCTCGGTCCTCAGTATGACTTCCACCTCACTAGTACATTAATGCCACTATTATTGTGATTAATTCTGTGTAGTTGTACTGGACAGCTCCCAGGTGTGAATGTGTGGAACTGTATGAATGTGTAGCAAGGCGTTGCTGGAAAAGAGCAAGACTTCTCAGTCGACATTCCCTGGATAAAGGTTAAGAAAAATCTACTCAGTGTTTTGTGCTTACATTAGTTACTTTTGTGATATGTGTGCCTGTAAGCAAATCATGAATGATGATGTTTTACCATAACTTGCCCACTTTCATGTTGGCATAGAGTATGACAGTGTTTGTGTATTGCTGGCGTGAAATGTAACAGTGCTGGAGGGCTTTGTGTGGTGCGTGTGTGTGTGTGTGTGTGTGTGTGTGTGTGCCCGCGTGCACGTATGTCAGTAAGCATGCTCTCCTGAGTTGACAATAGACCCTTACAGCATCAAATCCCAACAAGGTGAGGCACAACTTAAAAAACGTCTTTTCATCGTCTTCCTTATCTCTTTCACACTGCTGTTGGCAGCAAGAAAGAGAAAGAAAAACTGAGAGAGAGCATTATAATTTTATTATAAGGACAGAGGGGGTAAAATAGAGCACATGTGATAAGGATCTGAAGATTAGGATGGAGCAGAACAATAAATTATGCAAAGTGTTTGAAAACACATACAGCTATAATTAAGTGGCATTTGATTTTAAATGAGGCGACAGCGAGGACTTATTTATCTCCTTAACCCCCTAAAACTGCCATTAGCATGGGGGAAAATGAACTGTTTGAAATGGTAACAGAACCAGGCCCTGATCTGATACAAAACCACAGAGCGCTCCCAACCGGAGTCTGAGCATAAGAAAGACAGAATACACACTCACACACAGATACGCAAACACACACACACACTCACAGGTGAGATCAATGTCTTCATGGACTAATCAGTTCATTGCAGGCCCAGCCAAACAACGGGAGCCCTTTGCTAATAATGTCATTATGAAGAGGGCCAGAACACTGCTGTATTTACAGTGCGCATGGCCTTTCCTTTCTGGCTTCACACAGAGGATTTACACACCAACTGGTCTCAGTTAGTGGCTTTAGCCTCAATTTTCAGTACCCTGCATGATACCATACGCTCATATCTACCTATTATACATGCCATCCATGTTTTTTATGGCCACATAAAGAACATTTTGACTAAACAGCATGAATTCAGGCTTATTTAACTTACAGGAGACCCATTTTACATCAGACAAAGATTGATTAAAATGCACTCTTTTGATGCAATCCCTTTTAATTCAAACATAGTTAAATTCAAATGATATATCCAGCAATGTGGCAGTTTTATGTTGTGTCACAATTTTGAGCATCCTATACTATAGTCTTTAACATTACCCTGGATAAGGTAAGGCTTCTTGACAGGGATCCAGTAACATTATTTTTATTCCAAAATATCGGTGTGTGCTCTTAGAAAGTCTTCAACCCCATATCTCTGCGTGAAGCCAACCACACTTGCAACTTATCCAACTAAGCCACCCAGTAATCCAGAAAAAAAACTGACATAGACAAGTGGAATTTGCTCAAATATGCAATATATTCATAGTGGCTATGGAAATGATTTGCGGAGGGGTTTGAATAGAAGTTTTGCCATATCAATGTCTGAGAGCGAGGCCTTTGTCTGAGAGCAAGTCGCAGTTTCTCAACCCTCAGCGCTCCTTAGTGTATTTCATAGTTTATATATGCACAAATGACAAAGAGAAAGCACTGAATAAGTAATAGGCTATTTCCTGGTAGCACATTGAGGTGAAATCACAACGAACATCTTTTTCTTCCTCTGCGTGCTGTTCAGTGGGGAGGCTGTGTGAGTGAACGCTTGGTTCTCAGTGTGTGCGTGCGTGTGTGTGTGTGTGTGAGAGGAGGGCAAAATCTAAAGGTACTGACTGTTTATCTGAATCATCTTTGTTCATTAATTCATGGGTAATATTTTATGCATCTGGTGCGTTCTGTACAGGACCTGGTAGGGTTTGGGTTGAGGCCTTGTCTAACTTTGTAGTTTTTTCTGCTTTTGTGTGAGATTGTGTTTGTACTTGCATAAGTATGTGCGTGAGTATGCATTTATTTGTGTGTTTGTGCATTCCTTCACACAGTGTGTTTGTATATGGCCAAGCAGGGTAAAATAAGAGCCCTTCCTTCCTCTGTCTTCTCGCTCTCTATCTTCCTGCCTGCCTGCCTACCTATTTCTCTCCCTCTGTCTCTCTCTCCTCCTTTCCTTCTCTCTGCTCGGCTCATGGGGGAAGACAGATTGCCTCTGCTGAGATTTTTGATCCCAGAGACCTGCAGGCACACTGGAGCCGTTAACAGGTACCTGCCTGCCTGCCTGCCAGGCTGAATGACTGACTTACTGACTGCCCGACTAACTTAGCCTCCCCTCGTTACTGCAGTAACACACAGGAGGAAGGGGATGGAAGGAGGAAGAGAGTTGCGGTGAGGAAGATGGGGTGGGTAGGAAAGAGAAAGTTGCAGCGCTCAGATATACAGCAATCAGTTCTCAAGCGTGTTGTTTTACTCCTGTTATACGTGCTGTGTGCAGCCTCTAGAATGCAACATGTAAAATAATACGACGTGAATTCTGATCAGATGGGATTCAAAGGTTGAGATCTATTTGTAGTTGCTCTTTGGTTTCTTTTGGGGTAATTGTGATGCCCCATGTGGTGGGAGTTTGAGAGGCAGTGTCAGACGGCCGTCAGACATACAGAGGACACGGTTGAGAGGTACAGGGTGGTTGGCTTCCTTACCGAAGGGCCTTTGCGGTAATGATTTAGCTCAAGTGAAAGAGGTCACACACACACACAGACACACACACATAAGTACATACACACGCTCGCATTTCTCTGAGAGTGTCACAACCTCCTCTTGGGTGCTATTTCAGTGAGAGGTGCCAGCCTGCTCAGCCAAGTTCCTAACAAGAGCCAAACACTCAGGAGAGTGAGGAGAGGAAAAGGAAAGGTGAGGTGAGGTGGGGGGAAGAAAGAGGTGAGGAGAGGAGGGGAAGGGAAACGAGAACAGATAAGAGGAGCAGAGAGCTGTCAGCCTCCTGGGACATGTGCAGAACTCAATGTCTGTGTGGAGCAGTCAACTACTCCGCTACATTGACCAGAGAACAGGGGTTGGTTAGACTTGGCAGGTGTTTGGTTATTTGCTGTTGTCCTTATTTTTACTCCATGAAATAATACATTCACAAGCAGCGAGGATTCTAAATTGGACCCCACCTTGTCAAACACAAACAAGTCGCCTCACCCCCGTCCTCCCGGAGCAAGATTTGATAGATCTTATCTACATAAGCATAGTGAGCGTAGGCTGTGCGAGGAATGTACCAAACCGTGTCCAATACACTTGTACTCACAGTCACACAGTGGTGGACAAGCAGCCTAACGATGTCTGAAATACCGGCACAACTGCTATGATATGCTGTGATAATTGCTACCCTCCTGTCCGCAGTACAAATAAATGTGGAATCGGTAGGCAAACACATTAATATGGAAATGTCTACATTAATTTGGAGCATGGTCTAAATTATTCAGTAATTAAGCCACTGCAAATTTACACAAACTTTCCCCTGGCTGACTGGAGAGAATAGTGAGGAGCGGGAAACAGCCAGGCAAAGGGATATGAAATATGTGGTCATGTGATGTGAATACACATTTTCCTTTTTCCCCCAAATAATGGAATGGTATTCTGCATGAACGCAGTCCAGGCCCACAAAACATATAATGCATATATAACCCTGTCCAAGAGTTTTTTTTGTTGTTTTTTGTCTTTTCCAAAACAAATATATAACATATAACAATATGCCTATGCAAAACAAATACTGTAACACACACACATACAGTCCTGCAGGATTATCAATACAATTCCTCTCGAGTGTGGAGCAAAAATGTAACAGCAGAGCAACCGGCATATAAAAATATAGCATTTCTATGATGGATGTATCTATATGTCAACTAAAACCATAAGCTGTAAGTTGTTCCACAGAGCTATTTGTCAATTTCAGTATCAATCATATTGTATTGCGCAGTATACGCTTCCCATCAGTCATGTCAGTCCGCCACCCCAGCAGCATCGCACTGCATGTGTTTTATCCCAGCAGATCTGTTACATTAGTCTTTGTACACCAAAAGATTCTGATCCCAGACCTGAACTTTTCATGTCACAACTTTATATCTCCATCATCCCTCTCTCTCTCCCTCCCAACACCTCCCTCTATCCTCGGATTCCTCTGTAGTATGGGCATTAGGGTGTGTGTGTGTGTGTGTGTGTGTGTGTGTGTGTGTGTGTGTGTGTGTGTGTGTGTGTGTGTGGTGTATGTCAGGAAAAGGCCCTTTGGTCTCAAGCGTGCCCTCTGATGTGCTGGACTCATCACTGCTGGGATTTGGAGTTTAAAGCCGCGGTGTGTGTGTGTTTGTGCTTTTGTGTGCACTCTTGTGTGTGTGTGTGTGTGTGTGTGTGTCTGTGGATGCGCTTATATGTGTGTGTGTGCATGTGAGCCTGGGTGTGTGTGTGTGCGCGTGTCCGAGTGCGTGCGAGCGTGTCAACTTGTGTAACTGTGGATGTCCTTTCAAAGGGCCTTCACAGATCTGTCCGAGGCCCTTTGATCAGGCATTCCATGGCTCTCCGGCTCTTGGCGGCCCTCGAGATGGGAGGGTGCGTGCTTGGTGGGCGACAGGGCCGCTTTGACATGGATGAGACTCTGGCTTTGACACATGCACACGCACACGCACACGCACACGCACACGCACACGCACACACAAGCATGCAAGCATCCACACACACACATGGAAATCTGGAGATTAGGCTTGCTGAAGGAGGGTGGAACAGTGGAGCTTCATTCAAACCTAAGAGACGTCCAGACTGGTGAGAACGGTGAACTGAAGGGGCACAGTGAGCGGAATATGAGACAATGCAGATGTGTGTGCGTGCTTGTGTATGCATGTGTGTGTGTGTGTATGTGTGTGTCTGTTTTTTGTATGTCTCTATTACGATGACAAAATGTCATTTATGGAATGAATGTAGTCAATGAAGGTTCTCTGACATATAGTAATGCAAACATTTGTGTGTGCGTGCGTACATGTGTGTGTGTGTTCGTCTGTATCTGTGTCTGCATGCATGTGTGTCTGTTGAGCAACTGCAGAGCAAAGCTACCAGTACCTGTTTACTTGGGAATAGATCTGCCTTGATATTGCATATTTACGTCCTTGTTGATTTTCTGTGTGTCTTGTAGATTCTGAGTGGACATCAGTTCAGATTGAGATGGATCTCAGGTAGGGTCTAATACTGAGTGGCACCGCCGCACCACATGGACATACTGTAGACCTGACATTGAGTTGATCTGACAATAGAATGGATCAGTGTAGCGGCTAGTAAGTCAGAAGGTAGAGCATAATCCCTTCTGTCAAGTCTCTGTCTCGTCAATATTCAAATCCAGCCGGCTGTCCAATGGCTGTCAGTTACAATCTCCCTCCGGCTCACGGCCCAGCAGAGGCACATATCCAAATTGAATTGGATGTTTGCTTCTCGATGGAAATTGAGTCGAAGAGATGACCCCCTGCCCTGTATTGTGAACTTGTCAGTTACTCCAACTGAACCAGATTCTAATGTACAATATCCATTCCCAGCTAATAACCCATCTTTCTCTTTCCTTTTTTTTTATATGGCTTCTCATTTTCCTATCTCTTTCTTTGTCATATCGCTGCTGTCTACCTCACTCTGCTCATCCTGGTTTTAAAGATTATTTAATGGCATTTTAGCTTTATTTGATGGTATACAGTAGAGCGAAACAGAGGGGGTATGACGTGACACAGCTCAAGAGATAAATTTGGGTTCATAATATCACATATTGTGCCTTTGCTTGCTGAACAAACAACCTGCTTCTATCCTCCCTCCATTTTGTTCACTCAAAACAAATAGCGGCCCAGTGTATATGGAGCAAAAACAACCTGACTACTTTCTGTTATCTGCAACAAGTCCTCTGTGTTCTCAATTCCCCTGTAATGATTCATTCCTATGCACTCTCCTCGGCTGACACCTTGTGAGAGTGAAACTGCACAGCGGACCAGGAGTGCACCACTGCTCTGGCTGTGGAGCCCAAACACCAAAGGCCAAGTGCGAGAGCGTGAAATGAGGTAGTCTGAACTTGACATGGCTACACCAGGTCTGCGGAAGACTGACACACACACACAAACACACATCCTTGTATTTTCATCCTTATGAGGACCTTCTGCTGACTACATTCATTCCTTAACCTCTAACCTCACCTTTAACTCTCACCACTACATGCCTAACCTTAACCTTTACCCTAACCTGTGCCTGTCTGAATTCTAACTTTAAAGGTGTACTAGGCAATTCCTGCTAGGAGCAAGTTTTGTATTTCGCTCTTAAGTTTCGATACATCACTACCTATACGCGGAGAAGATTTCCCACCAGTGACATTACCCGACACCAAAATAATAGAATAATCTGGGCTAATAGGGTGAATGTACGGCATCTCGATTAGGAGGGATGGAACGCTCTTCTCTGGTGCCGGTCCTCTTTGTGATGTGGATCGTGAAGACGGGTGTATGCTGTATAAAAGTCTTGCCTAGTGCTGTTTTAACCCTAAACCCAAGTCCTAACCCCAAACGAGCCTCTCGAAGACGTGAGGACAGCCAAAATGACATCCCCTCTGCAAAAATGTACTGACTCCTTCGGTCCAGCTCATACTCTCTCTCTCCGACTCTCTCTCCTTCGGTCCCTCGCTCCCTTCTTTCTCTGACACATGTCGCCCTGGCATGCATGGAAAGGCCTGACCTTTGGAAAGTTTAGCACTTTAAATATTTAGGCTTGGGTTATGATGGATCCTCCAGGCCCCGCGGCAATGTGCGAAGCCTCTGATTAGGGCTGCTGTCAGAGTCATTTAGCCGAGTGTCTGGCTGTCGGTGGCGCTCTCTGTTTGACAGGCGAGCCTTTTAAACAAACAGCGGTCCCTGTGGCGGAGCGGGCAGGGCACCCAGCGCAGCACAAACACCCCACACTCTGAGAGAAACCACTCAGCCCACTGACAGCTGCAGAGGAAACCACTGTCCACCGTCTCTCTGCCGCCTTGCCTACCTCCCTCTCTCTCTCTTTCTCTCTCTCTCATCATCTTTCCAGCACTTTGTCTCCTTCTCTTTCTGCTTTCTCTTTTTCTCATGCCCACTCTCTCTCTATACTTGTTCCTCTTTCTTTTTGTTTCTTTGTTGCTGTCTTTCTTTCTTTCTTTCTTTCTTTCTTTCTTTCCTCCCCCTCTCTATCCCCGCCCCATGTCTATCATTTTCTCTCTATCAGACTTCACTTCTCCCTGTTCTATTATTCTCTCTGTCTGTGGCAGCAGCTGAAGTCGAACGCTCCCTGCGACTCCAAAGTTTCAGCTGCGTTCTGTTTTGATTGAGCTTTAGCTGCAGTAAGTTGATTGCCAGATGATCTCTGAGCAAGGCTTATGCTCTTAATTTGTCAGATATCACTACTCATTATCAGCTGAAAATCAGGATACATGCTCTGTGTCTCCCGTCTACATCATCCCATGATTAGGACAGCTTACATTGGTGTTCACGTTGAAATACATCTGAGCCAGCCTTTTTATCTCACTCTGAGACAATCTCCCGTGGCATCAATCCTGTAAATATATGAGTCTTAATATGTGTGTCCTATTCTGTATTCAGAGGAAGAGCCAAGTCAGCAGCTCCAGTATTAATGCATGAGAAATGAGCAGAGCCCATAAGAATTAAAGGGTAAGACTCCCCTTATTAAGATGTAAATTCCGGGGGAAAACTTGCAGAAATGAGGATACAGTGAAGTTATTGTCAACTTTAGCCTACTTATGCATTTCTAAGAGGCATTGTTTTGTTGTAGTTGTTGAAATTAGATACACACAACAAAGTAGCTTGTGTGTTTTTTCGGCACATTTTCAGCGTTAGACCAACCAATCTGTACGAATGCATAACCTATACTTTACGGAACAATTTACACTCTTGGCAACATAATCTAGCGACAGTATACATGGCAACTATCATGGTAATTCAATCTCTCTCTCTGTGTGCTCTTTCTCTTCCCCCTCTACCTCTCTCTCTCTACCTCTCTCTCCTTACAAATTTGCACTTAACACCTTCCTGGGGAAAGGCTTCTCATTCATCAACGGTGTTTGTCCCGGTGACAAGCAGGGCGCCTCCTGCATATCAATATCAGCTAAGACAATGCTGAGCCTGTAACCTTCAGCTAAATGTCATTCTGCTTAATCCTATTTGAAAATTAAACATTGAAAAACCTTTAGCGTGCCTTCCTGTCTTCCTTCCTCCCTCTCTCGCTCCCTCCTTTATTGGCCACCACTCCTCCAGCCTGCCTTCTCTCCCTCGCTCCCTTCCTGTCTTCGTTTTGCGCTCTATGTGACATTTATGAATATTGCTTCCTGTGTGTATGTGTTTGTGTGTGTATCTTTTTTGTACCATGACCGCCTAATGGTTATCTATTGGAACTGATTTCGATTTTATTTCATTGAAAAAGTGATATAGGGGCTATTTGTCTGCCCCCTATTTGAAGCCACAATAGTCATCTGTGCGCTTCCTAAAGAGTATAGAGTTGTCATGAAAGGCTGACTTAACCACCCCTCCCTTTTTTCTCCCACCCTCTCATCTTCCCCTTGGTTGTTCTTTCTTTTGGGAGACAGTCCACTGGCTCTGTGATGGATGGACAGAGAGAGAGAGAAAGAGAGAGAGACATACGTCCGGAGTGACACAGAGAAATAGACAGAGGAAACAGAGAAAGTGGTCCGCGCCGAGAAGAGAAGCCGTGACAAAAGTTGGGATGTGGGAAGAGGGAGTGCAGTCACATGAGAAGAAACCCCTGCGTCAAACCCACATATTTACATAAACAGATCCTCCCCGTATAGACGGTAATTACCACGCTGACAGTGGCGGCGAAGCAGAGAAAGAGGATGTCTGATTTGGCCAGATACACACAATGACAGAGGCTGAAACTCCATCAAAGCACGCTGCATGGAGAGACCCGCTTCTTTGTATGCATGGAACACAGTGCGTGATATAGTCAGTGTTTCACCCCCTCCTCGCTTCTCACACACATACACACACACACACACACACACACGGAGCATAACTATATGGTACCTGTTTGAAGATACGGTGAGTATATGGTGAGGGATGGGGGGGGGGGGGGGGGGGGGGGGAGATAAAAGGAGACACAGAGATTGCAATGAAAATGCAATCATTTGCAGTCAGACAGATATAGTTCTCCTTTCGAGGGGGAGTGATGCGACAGCTCAAAGACTGCCTTGGGCCGACTCTCCATATGGATTTGATTGACCACAGTCACTCCACAAAGGACTTGGGTTTCTATTGAAATACTATGAGTGAATTACAACGTGACTACCCTTGATGGCTTCATATTGCAGCGCCCCATCCACTCTATAGCTTGGAGAGTGTGAGAGCGAGAGAGACAAAAGGAGTTAAAGAGGAAGAACGAGATATAGGGGATGTCTTCCTCCGTGCTGAAAATTTGTCGGAGCTGTTATAATTAAGTTTGACAGTTCTTGTACCATGCACTTGGTAACTGCAAGCATCAGGAAAAAGTGCGAGAAAGAGACAGACAAAGACACAACCTTACAGAGAGACAAAACCAAACACTCACTTGTTTCTGTCTTAATGTTTTCTCGAACATCCCTTGGAAGCCTTCATTGCGTGTGTGTGTGTGTCTGTGCAAGAGTGTGAGTTCACGTGTGTGTGTAAAACTGGAAGTTTGATACTGTATCTGAGCTGACAGAGAGTGCTGTGAAAGTGACACACACTCCGTGAAATACCAAAGAAGATTCCCACATGAGGACTTCAGAGTGCACGTCTGGCTTCTGGAGCGACACTGTAGGCCGGAGAGAGCTGCAGACTGCTGTGTGTGAGAATGTGTTGTGGGCATTGGGGTATTCTCCACTTGATCTCTGTGCTGAACCCTACAAAATATAGAGAGATAGAGAGGGGGGTGGAGATTGAGATAGTTGTCCACACATACATTGAATATTGTTGGTGTACTGATATATCGGCATATTGAACTAATCCTAACTTGTAAGTAGGTAGACACATTCAGAGGGATCCTGTTGGAGTGACAAATCTTTGCTCTAAAGCTTAGAAATGGTACTAAAACAGCTGCACCACACCCCCCCCCCCCCCACCACCCCTCCACCCCCCCCCCACCCCCCCCACCCCCCACCCCCACCACCACCACTCACCCACTCCCTACTCTCTCTGTGTTCCAGGTGGGAGATGCAGGATGGTGCAGCGCTGGAAGATGAAGAGAAAGCTCTGGTGGAGGAACTGTGGAAAGCGTACTTCGTCAGCCGCAGCAGCCCCGGACCGCAGGACACTCCTGGAGCTGCTGAGGCGCAGGCAGAGCGGACTCAGGAGGAAACACAGCCATCCGATAAAAGCGCTGCCCAATAACACGCACTCGCTGCAGCTTTTTCTCATGTTGTAAATGTTTGCTATGAATACGTGCAGCTCTCCAGGTGATGGTGTGTGTGTGCGCGTGTGTGTGTGTGTGTGCACGTTTGTGGGTGTAATTGGGTTTGTGCATGTACAGTACGCTGTGAGTTAAAGTGTATGCATATGTGTGTGTGTGTGTGAGAGAGAGAGAGGACAAGAAATTGTGGAACAAATAAAAGAGTGAGGGAGACTGTGCCTCCCCCTCTTTATGCATACGCCTCAGACAAACTCTACGCTTTTCTAAGCTGCATCAGTGGCATTTCATCTTTTTGGAGCACATCTCCAGAAACCAGTTCTGGGAAATAGAGAGCCTGGATTTGTTTGCCTGGGACAAGATGGGACTGTGTGATCATTGTAGGTAGTTGAAGTTTTTTTGAGACAGTGAGTGTAAAGACATTGGTGTCAGCATACTTCCTCCTGGTTCCTGAAAGCAAACATCAAATATTACGGTTTGGAAGCAGGAAGATGTGTGTTTTGATTACAGTGTGTCCCCAAAATGTGTCCCACTATGTAATATCAGTCGGAATTTTGTGCAAACTGAGAAAACATTTATTTTATGTGTAACACGATTACTCAGTATATTTTTCCAAGTTTGTCCGTATTTTGTTATTTATGAGATGGAGATGGAATGTTTCAGAATTAAGTATGAAAATAAAATTATATTCTTACTTCTCAATTGAATATTCACCTTCTTCTCTATCATATGATCAATTTCTGTGATCTTTCTGCAATCAATAATTTATGATGATTTATGTCTATGAAGTCAGCATTACGTTTTTGAATACATATATCACATGTTCTTCCCTGTGCTAATGTTCGAATACGGCTTAAACAACCCAAATGATACTCTTTTCATCAACCAGAATATAATTCCAGCTCACATAAGCTACTGCACACCCTTTGCAATTCCTTTGAGAGACGAAGAAAACATTTCCAGCTCTAGAGAGGGATGTTCCTTTCCTTAACTAGATTTTTAATGCAAATGTAGCAAGATTATGATCACCAAACCACTTAGAGAATACAAAAGATAACAAAATGTTCAGCAACGGAATTCTCCCTGTGATTCTGAACAAAGGCTAAAGAGCAACAAAGCACCAGTGGTCTGTGTAAACATATTTGACATAACAACAAAACAGTTTTATTTTGGTGTTGCAGGAAAAAAAAAAGAACGTGTGGCTAGCCTATCTGTTCTTGTAAGATAACTGTTAAGAAACACGCTTCCACTTTTCTTCTTGTAAAAAAAAAATGCTTTGATCTCTCTCTCTTTCTCTCTCTCTCTCTCTCTTTCTCCCCCCCCCCTCCTTCCCTCCCCCAGTAAGTACCTGTAGGGTTATCCATTTGTATTTCTATTGTAGACAGGTGATAGGTTCAGAAGACAACTGGCAGAAAAGCTGACAGCATAATTCACAACAAATCATTACAAAGAATGATTCATCACAAAGAATAAATTGAATATTCTATTATACCGTATTCATTTGGGAATTATCAAGCCTACATAAACATTTTAGAATCCCAGAGCTCATCATGCCATATTTAGACGGGGTAAACAGCCACGGCACTTTGACTCACAAATTTCCATGTCGATTGATAACCTGCAGTATATTGGTGAATTTTTAACAGCAAACCCTCATGGCAGAAACATCCATGCAGGATTCACTTGTGTTTCCATTTGTACAGCAGATGAGCACAACAGATGAGCTTAGTGTCAGCGTGTACTGGCGCAGCAGGGTGGCGGTGGAGTAAAAGAAGACCATCCTTCAGCCGGAGGATCCCGGTTCAAGCCCCTGTGTCAATATCTGCCCTGCTGAAGTGTCCTTGAGCAATACACCAAATCCCAACCAGCTCCAGTAGCGCTGTTCAGTAGCTGATCCTGCATTCTGACCTCTCTGTGGAGGGGGGCAAGTGAAAAAAAAATTAACTGGCCAAATGTAGACGCCGTGACGTCACATCAAGATATTTCCAGTGCCGCTACAATGGAGTTTAATAGCGGAAAAATCGTCATCTTTTGAATCCAGTCTGAGACCCTTGTTGCATGTCATGTCCCTCTCTCTCCCCCAATCTTTCCTGTTTGTCTCTACTTTCAACTATCGAGTAAAGGCAAAAATGCACCAAAGTAATCTTTAACAAAAAAGTTATGTTTTGGTGTCAGCCCCTCAGAATCAAAGAACAAGGGCTTCTTTCTAGACTCATCATTTTGCACCGATGTTCAACTATCATACAGAGAGAAATCCATCGAGGAGAGATAGATAGGAGAGGATAGAAGAGGTAGATACCCATTTATCCACTGACAGTAGCCTCAATTGACCATAATGCAATGCGGCCACAAGGTATGTTTTCTGTAAGGGGCGCAACTCTCACTTTTTCTCAACTAGAAAAACTCTAGCTCTGCCATTGCTATTGTACTTTCCACCTACATGTAGGCTACAACACACAGCTGAATGCAACAAGTTCACACCCATTCTCTGGGGGTTGTCTACAGTATTTACGGGAAATATAGGAAATCACAAATGCTTCCATGAATTCTGGATGGCTGTCAGATGCAGTGTTAATCATTGGATAATATCGTCCCACACACACATAGGTAGGGAATCTTCTCACCAAGATTCTGAGTGACAGACAACTCTGGCGGTCGTTCACAACTCATTCGTAACTCATTCCATTCTTCCTGACCACCAGAGGCAGTGTCAGATGAACACTGTATGGTTCATACCAGCACACTACAAAGCAGTTGCAGGCATTAGTAGGACAGCCACAGCAAAGCATGTCAGGAAGCCATGCTGACCCTGTAGTAACAGGTGAAGGTGCAAAGCCCAGGTCACTGCTGCACATACTGTATGGGGAAAACCACCAGCAAACTTTCAGGACAGCCCGTGATGTGGAGATGCTCCCAGTTGAATGGGCCTTCACATCTGCAGGCATGGGTAGCTTCCTAGCGTGTAATAACGACAAAATCACATCCATCCAGTGCCAAAGCCTGTGCTTAGACAAAGGCTGACTCTTGTTACCATTTGTGATAAACCTTGAGTGCTCTCACTGGGCACAAAAGTGTGGCTCTCTCTGGACTCCCCAGTCCCTGATGACACGGGCAGATGTAGGGGGCGTTGTGCCGTATGTGATCAGCGGTCACGCTTGACTTTGTAGGTATAATTTCCAGACCTATATGTGAGTGAGACGATATTATACAGTGTTAAACACTGCCTCTGGCAGCCAGGAAGAATGAAATAGAACTGAAGTCGATGTAGATGAGGCAGGTTCAGGGAAAGTGGGTAAAAAAAAAAAAAAAAGTAAATTATAAAATAACTCCTTGAATGAATTGAACATTATGGATTGATGCTATATACAGTAACAGCGTTAAGAGTATGGGTGGATTTTTCCTTTCAAGTATCACCAGTGTTGGGTGGTTAACACCTTACAATAATTTGTATTACTTTTTTCCAGTAATGAGTAGTGTAACAGATTGTTATTGCAGTTTCTGTTGTTGCCTTTGTTGTTGCCCCCTCTAAATATAAAATTGAAGGTGAATAATCTAAAAAGTAGATCTATCCTCTGATTAGTTACAGAGGTGGGATGTAACAAAGTAAAAATACTTCATTACTGTACTTAAGTAAGATTTTCAAGTATCTGTACTTTACTGAAGTTTTTCTTTCACTGAAGACTTTTTACTTTTACTCACTATATTTAAAAAAAAAAAAATCTGTACTTTCTACTCATCATCAACTGATTTTCTAAAAAAAAATATATTTTCAGCATCAGACAGCTTCCATCCCGGAAGCAGCTGATCAAGAGCCAAATGTGATTGACTGCTTGTTCAGCAAAGCAACACCAAAAATTAGGGAAAGGGACAGAGAGAGAAGTAACACGAAGAAGAGAGAAGCAACAAGAGAGAGAATTAATGTTAGTGAATTCAGCTGCTAGGGTTAGGGTTAGTGATTTGAGCTGCAGACTCTTTCTCATCTGGGATTCAGAGGAACGCTCAACATAAAACTAGTTTAGAACATTAGAAATGACTTTTTTAGAGAATGACTTTTACTTTTATACTTTAAGTAAATTTAAGTCCACGTACTTTTATACTTTGACTTGAGTAAAGGATTTGAAACGGTACTTCAACTTCTACCAGAGTATATTTTTGGCTGGACCGCAACAGCGGGGCCAGCCCTATAAACGCGAATGTCTGTCACTCACTGACTGACAGACTGACTGACTGACTGAGTGACTCACTGACTGAGTGACTGAGTGATGAAGTTGTTCGGCCGTGGCACGTGGCACATCATAGGATCACAGAGCCAGAAATTTAAGTTTCGTTTTCTCCGCCACCTTGTTTCTGCGCTGAGATCGGGAGCCCGTTTCTCCCACAGTAAGCAGGCTGACCAATATCATGCATGTAAGCTGAAGCTAACGGAAGCTAAAGTGGAATCCATACAATTATATCGTATCGCCGTTTATTTCGATGCATATGCGCGAGCTTAGTCCACCTGACAGCCCTCTGTTCTGTCGGTGGAGAGAGAGACACAGACAAGCATGGGGGTTTCGGCGCGCTGAGGGCTTACTGCCGACGCTTCCCGGAGTTTCCCGTGGCCACGGTTCCGGCCAGTGCCGATAGCTGGGCGCCGATTTGTTCCCGGTGATCCGGCCGAGATTTCGGCGGGGGTCCCCACGCCGATGCATCACCGGGTGTCTGGCGAACGGCCTTTTTGGCACCGATGGGTACCAGAGCCACTGGGGCTTGGATCGGGAGGATCAATGCGGGCCGTGGGCGCGGTGGAGAGGACAGCGGCGGAGAGAGGAGATGGACACGGTCCAGCTATATACTAGGTTTTGACCTAGTCTTGTTAAATGAGTATTTGCACTTTTACTTGAGTAGGGAGTTTGTGCACTTCTACCACCTCTGATAAGTTATCATCAGAATTGGACCTACAGTAACTTAGTCCTCTCACACAAAGCTTAGGTGAGAAATGGCAGAAAAGTTTACTTTGTCTTTCTGCAAGGACTAATATTATTTTATTTATTTTTTTAACATTGTATATATTTTATTATATTTCCATATGCAATCTAATACAGTATTATGTCATTTACACTTTGTAATAAAGTCCACTATATACATTTCATCTTTGTTCAGCTCATTATGCGTATTTGTTTTGGTATCACAGCAGGCACGTGCACAGATAGACCCCAGGTCTGCAGAAAAAGTAGCTATGTGGTAGGGTACTTGAAGTTGGGCCACTGACAGTTACAGTCTGGTGAGGCTTACTGTTGTAATGCATCGACTCTGTCACCAAGCAGTCTTACCCAAATAAACATCATATCGTACTGTTGGTCTATTTTTGGGAGATTAACCCTTAATTATCATGCACAACACTGATTTTGCTCATTTACCAATTGCAGCATAATGCCAAAAAAGGACAGGCTAAGAAAACAGAAAGAAAGGGAGCTACAGCAGGCAGCCCAGGGTAGCAGCTCTCTTCTATCCTGGATCAGGCCATCTAGCAGTAAGGAGGATGAGGGAGATGTATTGCCACCTGATACAGAACCCATCACAGATGAAGAAGAAAGGTCAGAGTCCAGAGCAGAGTCATGTTGAAATAGTCATGTAGAAATAGTGAATGCTAAAGACCATCGTCTCTGTGTGAATTAATACATTAATTTTGTAGAAATCTATTGAGTATTAAACACATGCATGAGTGTATGGGTATTGAAATAAATAAATATGTAAGTAAGTAAAAGATGTGCTACTGTATGTAACTTTATTTTTTATAAATAATTATGAGAGGGGTGCCCTTTTTTTCGCTTGAGCACCTGCCCCCCAAAATGTCTGTGCACGGCCCTGTATCACAGTTTGTAAAATTCAACATCCATTTCCTTTTATTCAATCTCCATATTAATACATTTTTGGCCTCAGTGTAACACCACCCTTATAGAGGGAAGAAAGTCTACAGGGGGGACACTGTGTCCTAGGAAGGTAAGAAAAGGATAAGGGGGAGGGAAAGGGTAGAGGACAAAAAATAAATATATTTATATCCATATGAATCCTTGAGAAGAAGAACCATAATCATACTACTTTGATTTTATCAAGCAAAAGGATGAGATTTGGTCTCCCTGGTCATCCACAGGAGAGGAAACTGAGTTATCGCGATGTCTGAAGGTAAGCATGGGTGTAACGAGGAGGTTTTTATAGTGGGATGTAAAGTAGAAGTAACATAGTGCTACCTCTATAAGTAGTGGTGCAACGAATTACATGTCCTATTATGTAATAAGTACACGAATAATATTGCTAAAGAAATTAGTTACGAGTAACGAGGCCACCAGTGATTATGTGTATGATTATTATTGAGTGTGGAAGTAGTCTATTGTTATATCAGGTGAAGGCAGCGCCAGTATGGCTGCTACTGTCTCTTTAAATATCCCTTCCAGTCCGTTGCCCCGGTAACCCGGAAGCTTCATGCTTTCCACTGCTCAGAGTCCTTCCTGTTTTAGAAATTTCAAGGAAGCAGCCGCAAGTGGACAGTCGCATGTACTGATGGTGCGTGAGTCAAACAAAATACATGCATGCGTCTACTATAAAAAAGTTGTACATCTCCGAACCTCTGTGTTTCGTTTGGGTGAAACGAGTATCTCGTGAAAGCACAAGTATCCTAGCCTGCTCGCAGTGGCTCACTGTAGTGTGACTGCACACATTCCTGAGAGTTGTTGCAAGAATATGAAACATGCCTGATAAAACAGGTGTGACTGTTTTGGAGAAATGACGTCTCAGTCTTTATTTACACCGCAATAAGCGTGTGAAATAGGCGTTTTTCGACCGTCTACAGCGTGTCTTGTAAACAAGTAAGACAACTCTGCTATCCTGCTATCTTTGCAAAAGCAACTCACTCAGTTGTTGCACGCCTGCAAAGTTAAGCGCACATACTAATGTGTATACTGGTTTATGGTTGCGTTGTTTCATTACAAATAATGTTGTCAAAGAGCTGTGGGTAACTCTGTTTATGCAGTGCCTGTTATTGCGCTGTGTGACACTAGCTGCCCTTAAGTAGTCTAACCATGAATTACGTCATTAAGTGGCGCCGTTATAAAAGCCTACTTCAATAAATGAGTTGGCTACTACACTATAGCAATAATGTTTTGGCCTGCTGCCAACTTACAGGTGCAGTAGGCTTTGAGACAGTTACCTTTTAGGTTCTTGTTGTCATCTGCAAGTTAAGAGGGAATTTAGTGTCTGTCAGGTACAGGCATATTAGAGCATGTTTTAATATTATAAGTCCTTGTTCCAGCAGTTATTGATTCCTGCAATTATAATTTTCTCCTTTTCAATTGCCACATGTGACAGGATGCACCTCAGTGATCTTAGGCAGTGGAAGACCCATGCTATCTCACCCCTGTGCTGTCATACCAGGCCTATACATATTGTGGATCACCATGGCCCAGGTAGCTGGCCAAGAGGACAGAGAGAAAACTACTGCACTCAAAGGTGAATGAATGACAAGAACACTGCAACAAAGATAAAAATATATATATATATCAAAGTACAGCTCTTAAAAGTGTAACAAAAAGAAAACAAACATGAGGAAATGAGCTCAAAGGTGATTGTAAACTACAGCTTCGATCATTTCTCAACTCTAATGGCCATATGGACTTCGCAATGATTCAAGGTAGAAACTTAAATTTCTGCTGAATCCTGGTGGAAAAGAATGTGTCAACCCTGTCACTCCTGTTTGTGAATATCTGCCTTCCATCAGGTGGCGAATTACGCTCATAAAACCACGCTAAAGTGGCCAGTCAGAATCTAAATAAGATTTTATTTTTCATTTTTTCTACCTCCAAAACTCACTCTGTTGCCAGTACAGAGGGGTGTACTAATAGATTGGTTTCATACAATGATCTTGGAACAAGTCTGGAATTGATTGGATGAACGAATCCATTAATTTGATATATTGGCTGGTCACAATGCTTTCTCAATTACTTGAGTCTCCTTCCCTCTCCTTCCATTGTTGTTATTGTGTAATTCATAGTGCATGTCATGTAGCCACATCTGTGGTTGAAAAGTGGAGATGTGCTGTTGACTGCCTCTGTGCAAGCGTGCCACTGCATGACTGGGGCTATTATTAGTGCAAAATCCTACTTTGTTATTCACAGTCATTTAATAACACTGTATATAGCTCTGTGAACCAAAACCTGGCACTCATCCACAGAGGATTGAGATTGAAAATGGAATACTTTGTTGCCAGTTCAGAGTTAGACTTTTGGCTGGCCCCAAGTTTAGAAGGCCAAAGAGTTGGAATATTCTGCTTAACCTTGAAGCAATGTGCCACAATTTCATTTCCTTTTATCGAACAAATCAAGCAGACTCATACAGTTTTAGCAGACCAATTTGTGCGGGTGTGGCATTAATTTAGCCTATTTTCTTTCTCTTTCAGTGACAAAAAATGTATGTTTATTCACGTTTTTGGGGTCTTTTTTGATCAGAATATCCTCTCTGCCACCTACTGTGTCACTTTAGAATAATGGAGAGGTTTTAGTTTGTGTGGGTGGGGAGGACTTTGGCTTCTGAAAGATCAGGCCAGTAGTTAATGTTTACTATTGCATCAGAGGTTTGCTGTTGCTTCATAACCTAGGGAAATGGAGAGACATTATGAAAGCAAAGGTTATTTTAATTAGGCTTGATATTTGTAGGTTTATTGTGTTGTGACGGAGGTTAAGAAGTTGTGAAAATTTGACTCACAATCTTTGAAAAAAAAGCAGTAATGACTCTTGTCACTGTAATTTCTGCTCACCTCTGACCTTCTCTTACTTCTCTGCGTGTGTCTTCTCAGATTTGCTGTCAAGAATAGACCTAGATGAACTGATGAAGAAAGATGAACCCCCACTCAGTTTCCCCAAAACACTGGAGGAGTTTGAGTATGCCTTCAATGAATGTAAGTACACAACAGACGTCGGTTTATTTGAATCTTTAAAGGCATAAACCATAAGTGCCATAATTAGTTCCATGGCTTACCCATTGCTGCTTTTTACAATTAGCAAATAAAACCTGCTGCTTCAACAAAGTGAAACCACCACGTCTCTTGAACTGTAAGAGATTAGATCAACACTACCCACAGTACAAGCAAAGTATTAAAGCTCGAGGGAACAGAAAGTGACATCTCTTGGCACCGGATTGGGGCCTGAGCCACATAGGGCCTAACTAAACTATATGAAACATAACTTAAAAAATGTCTCTGTTCTCCATTCCATGACCTTTCATCTGAAGAATTAGTTGCTTCCACTAGAGCCACATTAAAGCTACCTTAAAGTCGTCAAAACCCCAATATTACTGTATCGCGTTAAAAAGCTGCCGCACTTTCAGTACACCCAGATTTTGCGTGTAATTACAGTTTTGTTCAGGGTAATGTCACTGTTTTTGAATTAATGACCTAAAACTGTCTCTGGCGTCACCTGGGACATTGTGTGAGTGCGTGCGCGCGCGTGTGTGTGTGTGTGTGTGTGTGTGTCAGTTAGCAGTGACAGCAGGGGAGCATCGCTGGACCCAGAATGCCATGGGTCCAGATGATATAAAAGTCTCTTTAGGATTCTGCTGGCTTGCTTTAATCAAACCAGGTGGAGTAAGGGTAGATTTGGGAAGGTGGCGGGGTGGGGGGCTTTAAGGGGGAGTCTGTGTTCTTGGCTCTTAGTATTCCCTGAGTGGTCTCTCTCTCTCTCTCTTTCTCTCTTTCCCCCCCCTGCTCTCTGTCAGTGTCTCTGCTGGCTGGCTGGCTGGCTGGCTGGCTGGCTGGCTGAGTGGGGGGACATGTTGTGTACTCTACGGCCCGTCAGTAACCTACTCAGCCTTGCCCTCCGTCTGACGGAGCATTTGCATAACCTCGCTGTGCCTAAGAACAGAGACACGGAGACCCACCCCCCACCCCCTCCACCCCCCACCCCCTCCCAAGTCCCAGCTCAGTCTGCCATGGAGAGAGCAACACATTCAGAGACTCTCCATCTCTACTCCTCTATCCCTCTGTCACACCCTGTCTTCCTCTTTCTGTCTCTGTCTCTGTCCCTCTGTTATTCCCTCTCTCCCTCTCTCTCTCTCTCTCTCTCTCTCTCTTTAACCTGCCCCATCTAACACCCCCACCCCCCTCTACTCCACTCGCCTTCACATACACCCCCCCATCTGTATCTCTTGTCAATTTTCACTCAGGCCTGTTTTTAAAGGATATCATTTCTATTAAAGCGGCGGTGGCCCTCAGGCGGTGTCTCTAGTATGTCGGCTCACAGTTGCTCTGGCTCGCAGGCATTTCTGCAGCTACACCCGGGCTACCTCTGCCCGAGACAGGTGGAACAAAAATGTTAATTTGACCATGTAATGAAGTGAATACAGACGAGGCTGTGTACAATAGTTTGCAGGTATCTTAATCACTGAAGATGATGGCTTCATCTCGCTAGCCCTCCGGTTTTCCATTACTGGAAATCCAAGGTTATGTACACCTAATTAAGCGGCCAAATTGAGAACAGAATGCTAATTATGACAGAAAAAGAGGAGAAAAGTTGAGAAAACGTTATTCCTCTGAGAGGATGTGTTGGGGGAGGCGATGGAGCTGATCACCCCCCCCACACACACACACACACACACTCGCTCTCTCTCTCTCTCTTTCTCTCCCTCACACACACACACACACACACACACACAGACACACACACACACACATGCACGCCTCGCCTACTGTAGGATTTCATTATAGCTTCTCTCTTCCTTCTGTTAGGCAATAGTGTTTAGATCCTCACCCCTCCATGAATGCATAATTGATTTTCTTCAAGGTACTTTTGTGCACACTGCTTTTTCCAAACCTCTCACCCCTCTCTCACTCTACCTCTCAGGCACTAGTCTGCTTTTAATGCAACATGATGACAAACTCAGATTCAGGATTACATGTTGTATAACAACTATGGTAACCATGAAAGCAAGTGCTATAATACACACTGTGTTAGCAATGTTTATCACAGTGATAGAGGGGTGAAAATGGTGGCAATTTAGAAGGAGATGAAAAAAAAAAAGCTTATGCATTCTTTTATCTTCAAAAGATAATATATTTATTTATATCTTAGATGGGTTTCTTCTCGTTGTGCAATAATTGAGAAAGTATGAGAGCCCCCTGGCTATTTGGGTTAAGTATATGTACTTTTTCAGTGGTTTAGCTCTTACAAATTCTGCAGTCATAAAGGTCAAAATTAAATTTAACACTGTTTAGTGTTTTATTGTGTTCTAGTGTCAACGGCAGGATCGATGGGCTCATTGCTAAGGTATAAACGTAGTGGTTACACAGACACAAGGGTAATTGTTTATTAAGAAAAAAACCCAGCAGTTATACTCCTGAACTGCTTTTCTCTGTCTTATGACTATTTTATTTGAAATAAAACCTGGATGCGTTAAACGTACTCCTCTGGTTTCACTGAATAATAATGACTTTTATCACCATTCAGTGAAAGAGCTTTTGTTTCTCAATTCTCATGTATTGCAATAGTGGTGTGGCCCACCTGCAACCATTTACACAGCCACACATACTTACACATGCTGACACATATGGCCATTGGTTACAGTACACCTGGCTTAAACTGGTGGCGTGTGTGTGTGTGTGTGTGCGTGTGTGTGTGAGAGAGAGCAGTGCTGGTTAGGGTGATTGGCTGATACCCAGACAGCAGCCTCAATGGAATTGTAAGGACCAGTTGTGGTGGTGACTAATGTGTGCCAGGCCACCTATCTCTCTTTTGCATGCTCACACACACACACACACACACACACACACACACACACACACACACACACACACACACGCACACACACACACACACACACACATACACACACACCCATCTTCCAGTCCCTCACTCTTCCCTCTCGGAGATGTCAGGTGGAAAATGCAGGGACAGACCTGTGGCCTGTAGCCAGAGTGCGAGAGGAAGGAGAGGGAGATAGAGATGGACACGGTTAAAGAGGAAGGGGACAGGGCTTTAGAAGGATGAAAAGAGGGAGAGAGGGAAAGAGAGTTTTTGCCATACCAGCTGTCCAGGCCTGGTCTGCCAGACTTCCCAGAAGGCCCTTGGAGTCGTGACTGGAAGAACGCTGCTGCGTCCACAGGCCTTGTACCTGCCAGATGGGGGGAGGGATAGAGGGAGGGAGGGGAAGCGAAGGGACTGGGGGAGGGGGAGGCGGAGGGGGAGGGGGAGAGAGAGAGAGAGAGAGAGAGAGAGAGAGAGAGAGAGAGAGAGAGAGAGAGAGAGAGAGAGAGAGAGAGAGAGAGAGAGAGAGAGAGAGAGAGAGAGAGAAAATGATAATGAACGAAGCACTGAGGGTCAAAGCTAGTTTGCGTCTTTTGGCAGGTAGAACTACTTCTGTATGTTCAGGCGGTGGTAGAGACGCCCCCCCCCCCCAACACACACACACACACACACACACACACACACACACACACGTATCTTTTTAATGTTGAACTGCAGTTATCATTTATCATTGCAGATATTGTAATATTGTAAGTGGAGTTATAATATCAAACATACCTTGTCTTCTTTCCTTCATTCCCTCCCTTGATCCTTCCTTCCTTCTTTCCTTCCTTCCTTCCTTCCTTCCTTCTTTCCTTCTGTCCCAGATGGCCAGCTCAGACATATAAAGACAGGAGAGGCCTTTGTGTTCAATGCCAGAGAGGATCTCCACCGCTGGAACCAGAAACGCTATGAAGCCCTTGGAGAGGTAACATACCACCTTCTGTACTGGCATCCTTAACATTAATACAGGGGTTCTTAAGCTGTTTTAGGCCGCCGTCCAATTTCAATGAATTTTCTCTTGCCTTGGGACCCTAGGAGTTTATTAATATCTACTAGGACTCTTTAGATTTTCTGTCCTGACCAATGAGTTGATAAATATTGTATTATGAGATGTAGCGATGGTTGTCATTTCTGTGGGAAAACAAATAGACAAGACATAGAGCTCTTGCACATTCATTATTACCAACTGGAGGGAATGCATCCAGTGTTCTTATTAACACTTTACTGTTATTAGTGTTCGTATTCCCCTTTTTCATAGGTGCTTCTCTGCTTCTATGAGTTTGGTTTTTTTTGGTGGGAGAGGGGAGAGGATTTACCATTGATTATGAATGAGTCATTTAAATAGGAAAAACTGAACACAACCAAACACTATAGTTTCAGAAAGTTTACAACTTTAACAATGATGCTGATCTGTCGTTGTTCCACCCATCTGCTAACACTGCTAATTTAATTCCGGACTGTAATCAAACTTGTGAACATGTGTACTTGGGTATGTTTGCATGTGTATATATGCATGTGTATGTTCATGTTTGCATATAATGTGGGTGAGTGTGCATACTGGTGCACCCATCACCAGGTTTTTGTGCCAGTGCCACTGAACGGCTTCAACAGAGCTGCATCCTGTGGTCCAGGTCCCTGTCAGATTAGATTGAGTAAACCAGGCCAAAGGAAGATTCATAAGTATTTTAAAGGTCATGATGCTATGAGGCAGACTGCCACAGGGGATTTCACCCTGATCTTCTACCATGTTGTGGAATGGCTTATTTGGGGTGAAATCTGATAACAATTTTGTAGCGTAAGCCCAATTAAATTCTGAAATGCTCTTCCCTTGCCTTGTCGCTCTCTCCAAGTTCTGTTGTGGTCCAACTGCATCCCGATACATTCATCCTAAAGTTCACCTCTCATTCACTCCCACAGTACCACCGCATGCAATATGCATAAAGATAATGAGACAAATGTTCTTTTGTAATCTTTTTTTTTTTTTCATTCGCATCCCCCGCTATTTTGCTTTTAATTGTTGTGCTCATTCTTTGAAGTTCAAAGCAAAGCGATGGACCCTTTTGTGGGATTACCTGGGTGTTTTTATTATTTCTAATGCAGGTATAGCTCCTTTGAGAGCCAGCCTTCTGTGAAGGCTTTTTTCCCCTCTTTTCTTCTGCCTGCTCAGCCACTATCTCCCAGCATCTAAAAGGGCTGTAGAAGCAAACATTTGGTAGCAGGCAAGCAGAGGCCCTGAAAGAACACACAGACATTTAAACTAGCTGAACTCAGGCATCCAGGGGGGGCCAAACATTTGGAGGAAAGAAATAATCATCAAGGAGGATGTATGCTAATTTTATTCATTCCGTGATTTAAAAAAAACAACAACAAAAAAAAAAACATAAGTGTCTTCTTCAGAGAAGAAAAAATGAAACAGTGTCAATCAGAGTGTTGATATGAGCTTGTATAATGAGAGGAGATTTGAGTCGTGCTGCAGGAGATTAACTGGCTGGGTATAAAGGAGCACTACCTGAATAAGCAGTATTATCTGTCTGTTGTTTTTAGGCCTTAGATGAGTCAAGAAAATGAATACTGTCCCCCTCTCATACAACCTTGCAAATAGAAGAGCATTGTCTGGGCTGCTAAGAAATATGCTCCATTATAAATAGACACAACCACTGAATAGTGTATCTTTGGTAGTAAAAGTAGGTTATGGTGCTTAGTCAGCCTCTTTATGTGTGTGTGTATGTCTGTGTGTGTGTGTGTGTGCATGTGTGTGCGCGCAGGCATGGCACCTTCATGCACATGTGCTTATTTCTGCATGTGTGTGCCTGACAGGTGCAGGCGTATTTGTGCATGCATTTCCATCTCTTCCCCTCCATCCCTCTTCTTCATCTCTCTATAGGGCAGGATGGGAGACTTTATCAGATGTCATGGGGGTGAGTGTAGATTAAGCCTCTATACAGACAGACCTGTTATAGGACAATACCACTCCACAACACACCCCAATGCCCTCCATCAGCCAACCACCTGAGAGAGGCCACACCTAGCCACAATGCAGCCTGAGAGCCGAGAGAGACGGCACAAGGACAGCAGTGCGTCTGTCTGCCCCTGGCACTGTGAATGGCATGGCATCATCAGTGTCCCCTAATGTTCTGTAGCTCTCCTTTTTCCTTCCCTTGCTCCCTCCCTCCCGTCTTCCTTTCAGTCTCTTTTTATCTTCATGGCCCCCTGTTCAGTGTAGAGGACTTTGTGCGTGTGTGAGTGTGTGTGTGTGGGGGAGAGATGGCGGCTGTATTGTCAGACACATCACAGCACCAGATGTCCAATTTGCACTTCAGCCTCGTCTGAATGGAGGGATGGATGGAAGGAGGGAGGACGAGGATGTTGGTGTGATGGCCTCCGAGCAAAAGAAAGAGAGAACGATCGACTTTGAGTTGAATGCAAGGGCAGTGTATTATGGGAAACTCCAACTCTGAATCATTTTTCCCCTCTTCGTTGTTTATTTATTTGATATATTTATGGTCTGAATGCGGAGAGATTTGCAGAGGCTATTTGAGAGCGGCTACATTGGTCCACTGTGTTTGGGGACCAAAGTGTATTTGATGTTCGGGTTCCTATAGGGTTTTTAGCATAATGATAAGATGCTAAAAAGAGTAAAGTCTTAAAAGTTCAACTGACAAAGTGACTACCTTTGTAAGACACTGCTGTGATGGTGCACATACATGCTCATGACTATGTAGCGTGTGTGTGTGTGTGTGCATATAGTGAATGCATGTGTCAGTGTAGGGTCAGTTGCTGGTTTCATACAATTAAAGGAAAAATACACCCCAAAACGCTTTAACTGTGTTCAAAAACAGCTATTGGCGATGTACAGCATTGCTGGGTCCATTTTGTTGTGCGGTGGTGAATTTTGGATGAGTGGCCAAATGTAGACAACATGATGTGACGTCGAGATATTTCCAGTGCAGCTATAAGTATATAAGTATACAAGGAGTTCAATCAGAGAATTATTTTTTTATGATGAACGGTAAACATCAGTTTGGTGTCAGTCCTTCGGAATTGAAGAGCAAGGGCTTCATAGACTCACCATTTTGCACCGATTTTCAACAATCATACAGGGAGAAATCCATCGCAGAAGAGGCAGAGATACCAATTTCTCCACCAACAGTAACCTCAATAGACCAGAATGCAATGCAGCCACAAGACATGTGTTTTGAGTACAGGGTGTGATACTCCTTTATTTTCGACTGCAAAAAGTCACTCTCTTGCTCTTACTCCTGGTATCTCTATCATTATCATTATCATTATCGTTACTGCCCTCTCTACCTGCACATAATGTAATGGTTGGATACAACAAGTTCACGCCTGCTCTCTGGGGTTTTGTTGAAAGTCATTCTGGGAAATGTAGGAAATCACTAACTGAAGTAGAAGTAGACACGGCCGGTTGAGGCAAAGTGGATACAACAAAAAAGTAAATTACAATACTTCATCACAAAATAACTCCTGGAATGCTTTGAACATCACAGATTGATGCTATATAACAGTGTAAGAGTCTCCAAGAGTGGAATTTTCCTTTTACCAGCCATAAGTGAGATCTATTTAGAAAAGGACAAATTGCATGCAAACCATATAGCTGTACGAGCATTTTGTAGCAGCTGTTTGAAAGGATTTGTGTGCAGTAAAAGGTTCATGCTCCATGGTCTTCCACTAGCAATGCTAACATATGTCAAAAGGAGACTGATGCCAGTTTCTCAGAAACAAAAACCATGGCATGAAAACCGACCCGATTATTAACCATTTGGCTTCTTGAAGGTGTTAATGCTCTTTATAAAGATTTTGAGCACTGGCTCAGAGGATCTAATTTTTTCCAAATGATCTCCATTAACCCCAGATTGTAAATTGTATTTTACTGTATAGTATTGGTCTAATGAATTATTTTCTTGTGTTCTATTGTATTTTGTTCTGTTCTATTGTAGCTGTTGTCGTGTAGCTATTATAGCTGGTGAAGAAAATATTACGCCAACGCAGACTGACAAACATTGTTCACGGGCTGGTGGTGTGACATTTTCCATACTCGGCTCTGACTATTACAGTCATAGCTGCGTTACAGCTGTAATACAGTGCAGGCTATCTGCACAGTGTCGCTCAGTGCAGCGGGGTCACCTCAGCCTGTGTCGGTGTCAGTTGTAGTCTAATTCCTGTGATTCGGTGATGAATCGCTCTGATAGAAGACAAGCATAGGGTCTGGCCCAGATGGAGCTCTATTAAGCTGTTAATAAATGAGGATTCTTCTCTGCTCTGCCTGCATCTGTGGAATGGCAGGCACACACAAATTCGTGCACGCACACACACACACGCATTCAGAATATTATAATGAAGTAAAGCTAGCCAGATGGCTGAATTAGAAAGCCCCCTCTCTTCTCTCTCTCTCTCTCTCTCTCTACTGTCTCTCTGTCGTCTCTCTGTGTCTGTCTCTTTGCTTGTCTCCTTCTCTCTCTGCATTATGGCCGGCAGGATGGCTTCTTAGCGGTTAGAGAGACCGTCCTTTAACCAGATGATCAAGGTTCAAGCCCCCGCCTGCTGAAGTGCCCTTGTGCAAAACACTGAACCCCCATCAGCTCCAGGGGTGCTGCTCTGTAACTGACCCTGACCTCTGACCTTCCTGTGGAGGTGGGGGCAACCAAAGAAAGAAAATTTCCCTACGTAGATCAATAAATTATCACATTATATTTTTCATATTTGCTTATAAAGCCATTGACACGATGTGCGGTGCACCCAGTGGTAGGAGACACAGGCTTCCCATTGGGCATGGAATTTAGTAAGGTGTATCCCAGGCAGGGAAAGTCGGGGAATTTGCTAAATTCTCTGGGAAAGTCAGGGAATATCAGGCCATTTTACAAATGGGCCAAGTATTTTTCACACATTCATTGCATTAGATGGTGGTTTTCAGCTGTTTTTCTCCACCTTAAGTGGAAATGAGACTGTTAAGCCCTTTTAAAAAAAACAGCATTAACCAACCACAAAGGATTTTTACGTCATGGAAGCGCCACGACTTAGTTATGGAAAGCCATGGAGGGAACCCTGGAGACAGACAGACAGACAGCCATACTGTACTTAAAGCATCGGGGGCGCCCCAACGGCCCCATTCCAGTCGCACACCATTTTGTTGGGGAGCTAATGGCATTTCTCTAAAGAGGGACTATAAATGACAGCTGTCTGCCCTGATTCACTGACTGCCATCACTTCTCCATTCCCAAAACACTTAAACACCGCTGCTGCCGCTGCTGCTGAGTGGAGGGAACAGACAGCAGAGTCAGAAAGAATGGTTGGAGGGAGTGGTGGAGGTGGATTAAAGTTGATGAAAGAGAAGGCAGTTTGGCGGAGGGGGAGGTAGGGGGGGGGGTGGAGAAAAGACAGGAGGGCTGGTAGTCACAGCGCTGGCATCTGTTGCTACCGCCGGCACCCACAGTGGCATACAGTACTTTATTGGTGAATTAGCCCTCTGCCGGCTTCTCAGTTAACACCTGAGGAGGTCATTACGATGCTATTAGGATGAGTAGTGCGGAGAGGGAGGAGAGAGAGAGAGAGAGAGAGAAAGAGAGAGAGAGATCAACGCTGAGTATAAACAGTCTGTCAGTCTCTGTCTCAGAACTTTCTCCCTCCCGCTCCCTCTCTCTTTCTCTCTCTCTGTCTGTGTTTCGCTGTCTCTCTCTCTCTCTCTCTCTCTCTCTCTGAACACACCCTTCCCCTGGAGAGCCCGCTTTCCCCAGACAGAACGACAGAGACCTCATGGGAATTACACTGGTCTCTCTCTCTCTCTTTCTCTCTCTCTCCCTCTCTCGCTCTCTTTCTCTCGCTCTCTTTGTTTCCCGCACGGACTGACAGATCACAAATTCACAACAATAGGCCCTATTTTAATACCACTTTCTGTTGGTACATGAGGCTGACTTAAAATAAACAACCTTTCTATTGCCTCATACGCTCGCTCTCATTTTCTCATTCTCTCTCTCTCTTTGCTTTGCCGTTGCCACTGTTGTTGTGCCGCATTGTTCGGGGGGATTTTCTTCTTTTCTGTCTTTCTTTTCTTCCTCTCCTCTATTCTCTGGAGAAGAGGGGATGCTTTCCTGGGTGCAGCCTGTGATACGGTGTGGAGCAGCTCTTTCAGTTTCATTATATAAACAGCTTTGATGCCTCCACTCGCTCTCTGGCTTCTATGGCTAAGTGGCTTTTGGAGAGGGCTCTGGACCACAGAGACAAGAGGTCTGCACGAATGTGTGTGTATGCCTGCATTTGTTTGTGTATGTGTGTATATGTGTCTGTGTCTTGAGTATGTATGTACACGCTTAGCCTTACACCCTGAGCTGGTTTAATAGATAAACTAGGGTGTCTGCAGGTCCTGAAAAAGTGTTAAAGTGTCTTAAATTATATTATCTTAACTGAAGGTCTTAAGAGGTCTTGAATACAGTTAAATATGACACTTGAATTTTAAAATTAGTCATTTTTTCCAGTGGAGAAATCAGCCCAGACACTATTTTATCATTCTCACGTTTATTTCAATTAAGAAATTGGTCTTTTATTTTACTCTAACTGCTGTTGAAAGGGTCTTAAAAAGTCTTGAATCTATCTTGATGGAACTTGCAGGGACCCTGATAAACACCAGATCATGATTCTCATCTTCTTCGACGGCTGGTTTCAGATCATTGCTATCTTCTCCTCCCCAATAATTACCTCAATTTTCCCATTGCCCTTATACAGCTCACCCTGCGCCCTCCCTGTCTCCATCTCACCCCTCTCTGATCCCTGTCCTTTTCTCCTCCACTCCTTTCCCTTCATTGTGCCCCCAATGACCTTACTCTCTGTACCTCCTCTTCCTCACCTTCTTCTTCTTCTCCTTCCCTTCCTCTTCTCCTGTTCCTCCCCCCACTCCCCTCCCTCCTCCTCACTCTTGCTTGTGCGTGTCCGGGAAGGATCATCTCCTTATCGCCTCAGGTGCGGCCAGCCAAACCAGGCATGACTGCTGTAATCAGAGCGAGCACACACACACACACACACACACACACACACACACACACACACACAATGGACACACGTGTGCACACACAATGTGGGAGGTCTTTCTCTGTCGTGGGGAGTTTAAAAACATATCGACTTGCAGCCACAATGGTCTTCATTAAAACCTTGGCCCGGTGTGTGTGTGTGTGCGTGTGTGTGTGTGTGTGTGTGTGTGAGTGAGAGAGTGGTACGGAGATTGCTATGGGGATGACCAGAGGTTAGCAAGGGGTTGATATCACCAGCCCACCCATTTAAAGGCCTCTGATCAAGCCCACATACTTTACTCTCTCTCTCTCTCTCTCTCTCTCTCTCTCTCTCTCTGTCTCTCTCTCTCTCTCTCTCTCTCTCTCTCTCTCTCTCTCTCTCCCTCCCTCCCTCCCCATCCCTCCTACCATCGCTCCTTCTCCTCTCAGCTGTTCACCGCAGTGGGAGCTGGCACGAGACACTGGCTCCTGGGGATTACCTCTCCGTCTCTCCCTTCTTGTCTTCCCTCTTTCCTCCCACTGAGCCCTCCTCTAAGTCCCTTCCTTCCTCCCTGATCCCCCCTCTTCTTGCTTCATCGCCACAACGCTTCCTCTACACAAACAAACCGCAGACACAGAGTTGACCTCAGCTGCAGTAGGTCTAGTTCGAACCCTCCCAGGATTGCGCTCGCAGTCATGTAGTAAGCTCACTGTTGTCCAAGGATAAACCATCATCCGGTTGTCCTGGAAAACCCTTGAATCTCCACTTTTGCCCTGCATTTTTGCTCTATTGTTTTTAATACTTTTTTCCTGGTGACAGCTGACACTGTATGACCCAAGGATCAACTTGGCGTACTCACACATGTCTTGTAAATTGTCAAACGGACATTGTCATCCCTGTGTGTGTCTGGGTGAGTGGGAGCTATCTCTTTACAGTTTAATTCATGTGCGGTCTGGGACATGGACCCACACAATTTTATGAGGGGGAGAGATGATCTAAGCTTACATTGACATTTCAGATAATGCCGCACCCATAGGTTGTTTGCCTGAAATGATGTTACCTATCTATAGGAGATGAGAGAGTTATTCTAAACGTGTCTTTATTCTCATACAAGCTATTGATTTGAATTGATTTAGGGTGCCTTTATCTCTCTCTCTCTCTCTCTCTCTCTCTCTCACCCCCTCCCTATCTTTCTCTTTGTGTGTCTTAATATTATGTGGCAAATCCACTCCTCATGCTTCTTCTATCGTCCGATCCTGACAATGCAGGCACTCAGCGTTGCTTCCTGCAGGCATTTCATTAAAGCGCTAATAACACATTGGTAATTAGGTGACAAAAGAGGCTTTTCTTATTGTACTGATCAGCTGCTGAGACGCAGTCCACAGAGGCCCACACAGAAGGAGGTTGGCTGTGTGTGTGTGTGTGTGTGTGTGTGCCTCTGGGCCCACCTCATTCTATCTAAAAGTATAGTTTTCTTAGTTTTACCCTCATTGGAATCTGCAGTGATGCTGATCTGGGAACAGCGTTTTCTCACTCTGACTACTGTCACTTTTTCAGCTTGAGAAACGACCTCTCATTGAAAAGGGCATCTGGCTGACTGCTGTGTACACTGCGTAAAACATACAGATGACCACACAGCCGACATACTAGCTTAGATATTAGATTCTTATTTATGATCCACAATATCCATTATCACAGTAGCAACACATTCACACAGTGAAGCCCAAGCATTCTTTCCATTTTTCTCCCCCTCTTCTCCCCCATCCCTCTCTCTCCTTATTCTATATCAGATGGTTCTCAAGCCACCTGAGGCACTGAACAAATAACGTAGTGCAAATGAAATTTCCTGCGAGGCTTATTGATGTCATTAAACACTAGCATACTGAGGCCCGGAATCATTTTAGTCTTCATCAGACTGGCTGACATTTTAGTGAATTAGCTGTTGGATGTTGGGGGGGGGCGGTGCCTATATCTTAGCTCCCCTAGCTCTTTCCCGCATTCACAGGGTCAAATGGTAGAATCTGTCATCTTATTTGGTCTGTCTGCTGGCCTGTGATTGGCTCTCATAAGGCTAATATGCGTCTCATGTCTAATAATGTTATTCTTTCGTGATGTTTTTTTTTAAGCAGTGAATCAAGTTAGCATTGAGTTTCTTTTGGGCATGAAAGAGCATGGCATTATTCTGATTATTATGAGAATTCACATTTGACTTTAAGGCATTATTCTGAAGCCCTTCTTCTTTTAAGTGAAGACCCTGCGTTGCATTTGGCCTTTTGTTGCAGGCCAAACATGTACGTGGAACTGTCATTCATTCGTTCATTCATTCGTTCATTCATTCATTCATTCATTCATTCATTTATTCATTCATTCATTCATTTTCTCTACCCGCTTGATGACACTGCCAACCACTGTACCACCTTGCCACCTTACTTCAAGTTTTGAAAGTTCTCCAAAGTTCATACCATTTAAAAAGTCTGTTTTTTAATTTTGAAATATGCACAATTTCATTTTCTCATGGTGCTTGGACTAAACAAATATTGAAATATTTCCTGAAAATTACAAAGGCTACGCAGATTATGACCAAAAAGAATCACATCACTTTCTGCTCTCTGTGGTACTGATCGGCTGCATATTTTTAGTAATCATGTCAGCAATGAGGGCAGACATCCTCTCAGTTCGGCTTCTATCACACCTCCAAGGAGCTTGCACAAATGTTGTCATGCTAGTTTGGCTAAGTCCATCCTCCTCGCTTGTAGGAACAGTTGTGAAGGAATAGCCATAGTATGACAGCTCTGTTCCAGATGCCTCACTCTGAACAAGATCGTCCTGTACTTTCTTGAAGTTTGCCCACATTGGGCTTTGATAATGACATAATTGCTATTGAAAGCAGCTCCTGGATGATGAGTGCAAACCAGCACGAAAGAGAACATTGTCATTTTTAAATGACACCAGAAACCCTCTAGTGGCTGGTCTAGGACCATAGCTTGTACTCAGCAGGTTGAGCACTACAGTTAGTTTTTCATCAAAATATTTTAATGATGTATCTTAAAAAAGAAAAAAAAAACAATTTGACCCACCCCTGATGTGTTTAATGTGCTAATCTCTGTTTGACATTAATGTTAAATGAACAAATAGTACAATTTTCGCTCTTCCAGACACATTAGATATGTGACATTATGCTCCTCTGTGTTGAGCGTCCCTGGTCGACTCCTGTGGTCAGAGTGTTTGTGTTTGGGCTCTGTGTTTGGGGTCAGCTGGTCGGTTCCTGACCGGAGAGCGTGACTGGGGTTCGGACACGCTCTGATGCCGTGGCGCCGCCACCAGCCCCCGGTTTCCTGATTTAGTAAGGCTGATGCTACAAAAGCTAACCAAAATGAGACTTCAGAGCGGAGCGGGGCACAGCTGTCCCTGTGGTTCCTCCGCTCGAGTCGGCACTGTGTTGTCGTGACATGCACAGAACACACACTCTGTCGGGGCATGTGTTGGGTAAACCACATCACAGCACTAATACCACCAACACAGCTCGCTGCAGAGCGGTCAGTGTGTGGCATGCAGTCGTGTCCCCCTGTCGTCTGTCATCCCTCTTTTACTCCTCTGTCTTTCTGTCTTTCTCTCTCACTCTCTCTCACCACTTATCAAAAATCAAAATCTCTTCCACGAAGCGTTCTTCTGTGCTCTCAGCTGAGCGGTACAAAGGGAAAAGAAGAGAGGGAAAGGAAAAAAAATAAATAAAAAGGAAAAGAAAGTTGTTGATGTCACTGAACCATGAAAGGGTTGGCCTGGGGTTGGAATGACTCGGTATACAAGGTTCTTTAGTGCTGTGGCTGCGGGGATAAACATAACTTACATCAGCCCTTCGCTTGTACAGGAGATTTCCTCTGCTGGCACTTACAACCTCAGTACTCTGACTGCACTGTGATTCACACACACCGCACACAATACGATCCAGACCCTTTCAATTAGCTCATGTGCACCACACACACACACACGCACACACACACACACACACACACACACACACCAGAGGGCAAATGAGTGTTCTGTGTAGTATTTTCTATCCTGTGTGCAAACATGACAATGGTTTCCATTACTTGTTCACACATACACACAGAGTTTAGTTTGGATTTCTTTGGATGGATTTGTACCAACAGCAATACAAAACTATTCATCACATTAGACTGTATTATCAATGTAACGTGCGTGTGTGTGTGTGTGTGTGTGTGTGTGTGTGTGTGTGTGTGTGTGTGTGTCCTGTGTCTTTTTTTCCCTCCAGATCATCACTCAGTATATTTATGAGCTGTTGGAGAAAAAGTGCAACATGACTAAAGAAATCCTGCCAGTAAGTACCCAGAGTGAAAAGAGGCATTTTCCTCTTTGATTTATGCCCTTGAAGATTAAAGGGAGTATTAAATATGAAAATTGACGTAAATGCTTAGGCTTCAGAGCGTGATTATGATATTGAGTGTCCTGTTTAAAAAAAACAAAAAAAACAGAAAAGGGGATTGGGAGGAATCAGCTCTCTTCATTTTTCTATCAGTCTCTCTCTCTCCTTCTCTTTCTCTCTCACTGAGTTTCTCTCTTACTCCTTCTCTTTCTCTCCCCCCCCCCCCCCTCCTCCCCCCTGCCCATGTCCTTTTGTGCAAAAGTGTCTCCTCAACAAATTAACTGTATTGTGACGTGTCATTTCAAAGGCGCAGAGGCGCAGCAAGCTGATGCTTAATCTGTTTTGCATTCAGTTGCGCTGAAGGGGACTTTCTACTCCGCCGTCATGGACTTATTCTGTGCCCGGCTCATCCGGGCTCAGAGCACACGCTTGATCCCTTTTATTTTGTTGTTGGAAACATGTTTGTCTCTTTTTGCCCCCACCTCCCCCAACCCCCGCTCTCTTTTTTTTTTCTGTTTTCAAAAGTTGTGATCATTTTTCAGGTTGCGTTTATAGGGATGTTAGGCAGTGCCGGTGTTTAGGAGCGTAGGAGAGTTAGCCCCAGCGCTAACAGTGTCCATAAATCACCAAGCCAGGGACTCAGCGCCTTTCATTAGCCCCCATACACTTTTACTGGTTTATCTGCCTGGCCTATTTATCTCATTATTCCTCTGGAAAATTGCTCTGTTCTGCTTTTCTGCTGCCCACCCGCCTGTGTGTGTGTGTGTGTGTGTGTGTGTGTGTGTGTGTGTGTGTGTGCGTGTGCGTGTGCATGTGTGTGTGTGTGTTTGTGTGTTAGCGGTGGGTCTGTCCACCTGCGTGGCGTTGAACTTGTGACCGCAGATTTTAAGCAGATTAACCACAGCCAAGTATAGAGAGAGGGAATGAGGGAGCGCAGGAGAAGAAAGGATAAGATTTTCTCCCCCACTCGGTTCTCTTTGTCTGCTTGGATTAAGTTCTTGCAGCTGCCACCCATGGCTTTTATGGACAGTGTGTGTCTCCTTAGAGATTCTTCCAGGCATACTTGTGAGGGACGCAAAGGACACATGGGATGTGGACAGAGCGCGCGCGTACACACACACACACACACACACACACACAAACACGTACTCACTCACTCATACTCTCTTTCTCTCTCTCTCTCTCTCTCTCTCTCTCTCATTTCTTTGTCCCTCACTCTTAATTATGCAAAGGCTGTGTCATAATCATCATTGTTAATATTGTGATGCTCATAAACTTTTTTTAATTTAAATTCAAAAGGCCACAGTGGGCCGGCTGTTTCCCCCTAAACCCATGCATTTTTGAAAAAAACAAAACAAAAACAAACAAACTCCTAATGTTAACCTAAGTTTACTGTATTTGATGCAAGCAGTATGTGTATAAAATCCTCAGCCAGCACTGTACATCTTTTACTCATCTGGCCTATTGGTTTGTACTGTTGTAATCACTATCAAGTGATTGTTTGAAGCAACAGAAATGAAAAACAAAGCCCCCAATTATTTATTATTTACTTTTGATCATTGTGTGCAGTTGCTCCTTTGGCATGAAAACAGCAGAATTGTATTTACGAAAATGTTTCCCTGGGCCTTTACATGCTGAATAAGTTAAATGGGTAAAATGTTCTGTAATTTCAAAAATAAATGGGTTTGGGGTTAAGTAAGGAAAACTGTGTTCTCCTGTCACCTGTGTTGTCCTGTCTGTGCAGGTGGACGCTACAGAGGACGAGCCCACTAGTTTTATCTACCTGAGCCCAGACGCCCTGTCTAACCCGTCCAAGCTGCTGGTGCTGATCCAGGGCAGCGGGGTGGTGCGGGCCGGACAGTGGGCCCGCAGACTCATCATCAACGAGGACCTGGACTCAGGGACGCAGATCCCCTTCATCACCAAAGCCATGCAGGTAGGTGACACGACAGGAGGGGTTAGAGGGTTTCAAGCTTATTTGGATGTAGAAAAGCTGTTTTTGTGTTTTGATCAGAGGTTTCCTGTTTCTGTACTTTCCTCTTGTTTTTCCCCCCGCGTTTTACATTGTATGATTACATCCCTGTTAGAGGTACCATCACAAAATGGGTTAGTGGGAATTTGTAGTGCAGATAGCTTTGAATTCTTTAGATTTCGATGTTCTATCGTTTCCATTTCCTATAGTTCGTATATAGTTTGCAAAGAATATGAACTGTGGCACATGGTTGATAGGCCTTTCTGGATGTCCCCCTGGGTGCATACGCTGTTATAGGGTTTTGTGAGTTACGGAGTCGCTTGAGTAGAAGAGGCATAGAGTGTGTTCATCATGTGGTCATTGGTGCTACTCTTCACTACCACAGTGGTTAGCCTGATGGGCTATTGGTGTGACAAGTGTAACACACACAGTGTTTATTTTGAAGGGTTGGCTTGAATGGGCTGGCCTGTGGGAAGTATAGTGGCACAGTGTGGAGCAGTGTGTTGTGATACAGTTTGTTTTTTGTGTGTGTCTGGATGTGTATGTTTGAATGTGATTGTGGGTGATCTGTCCTCTCTGCGCACAGTCACAGCCGTAGGTTAGACTCTGGATCTGCATTAACTCGATTCAGTTCAACTTCATTGTCATTCCACCTTACACAACTGCACAGTCAAAAGAAAACCTTTCTCTTGGGGTCACGAGAGCAACGTGTGTGTGTGTGTGCATTTGAGTGTCAGTGTGTATTCATGTATGAGTGAGCCAAAGATAGACAGATGGAAAGAGATAATGTAATGTAAAATAAAGATTATTTTTTCTTTTCTGTTTTCCTTTCCCTACTGTATGATCACACGTGAGTGTATGTATTCTATGTGTGTAAGCGAGCAAGAGACGGCTCTCCCTGTCTTGTTATTTTCATCCCCATCTCTGTGCTCATTTGTCAACCTGGCCACAGCTACCTGTGTAATTTCATTGGCCCGCTGTTCAAATTGACTTAGGGGAGATCCTGCTCTCCCTCTCCCCCTCTCTCCCACGTCCCGTCCATCTGAATGCCATAAAGACTTTCACTGCCGTGTAAAGCCCTCTCCTGTTGTGTACAGCAAGGAGAGAGATGTGAGAAACTGCATGTGTGTGTTTGTGTGGGTGTATGCACGTGTGCGTGCGTGTGTGTGCGCACAAGAGAATCTGCTACCCTGAGTGTGTCTTTGAATTACGGTTACCCTGGCTATTATTACAGTTGAGAAAGGCAGGGTTGTGCTGCAGAGAGCCAAAGTGACAGGTTAGATATAGAGAACATGGTGTGTGTAGTGCGAGTGTAACTCATTCATCATAGTAAACAAGAAATCGTGTACTTACACCCTGACACATCATCATCCTGGCATTTACCACACACAGGCCTCACACTCTGTCTGTGCACTGGAAAGACACACACACACACACACACACACACACACACATATATAGGTTCATAGTGTTATGGGTATGTGCGCGCAGGTGTGTGTGTGTCAGTATGTCATACAGTACCATGAAATTTGTGTGAAATATCTACTGCAATTACTGCTACTACACTTACTCAAGTATGAAAAAAGATCTAGAGCTGTTGATACAGCATAGGCAGCTTTGAAACCAAGTTGTAATTAGTCATTCCATTATCCTAGATCCATGGTATCCAATCATGTGCCATGGTAGGCCAACAGTCTGCAGGTTTCCCTTCCCACCTAACACTACATCAGCTGATTTCACTGATTAGCACACCTTCAAGCAGAGAGGGAGGAACTAATCAGTGAAATCACCAGCACTGTGTTGGAAACCAGGTACTAACCTACTACATACTACATACTAATCAGCATGTACTGCATACTGTACACTCCAGTGATGATTCATTATACTAGTGGACGGTTCAAATTGCAGTATGTTCAAACAGTATATCACAGGACCAGGCCATGCTATATCAATATGTCACGTCGACATATTCACAGCGTTTCTACAATGGAGTTCGATAGCAGAAAAATGTTCAGCTATCTAAAGCATCAACGGTAAACGTTAGGTTTTGGCTTCTTTCTAGACTCATCATTTTGCACTGATGTTCAACAATCATATGCTTTTAAAGGGAAGGGAAAGAGGCGATTTGATTGGTCATGACTGACGCCAAATTCTACCATACCTACTGATAATGTATTCCTCCTAATCCAACCCCTTTTCCAACTGCACCGCAGTTGCCATGCCCCATGCTCCCACACTGTGCCCCTTTGACTGCGGTTTGTGCCGTGTGCCATTGATTCATGAAAATGGAGCCCAATATCTTTGATTTAGAAATTTTGTTGGCTGCAGTGGTAGGTCAAATGGTGACGTTCTGCGTATACTTTTTTATTATGTTTACATCAGGATCCATTGTTCACAAGCGTTTCATAGCAAGAATCTATTGCCTAGAGTGCAGCTCATGTGCAGTTATTCATGTGAAGTTGATTGGAAATTCAAAGCCTGCAGTAAAGGGTCAACTAGAGTGTGTTCGGGGAAATATGGAGAAACTGGTGGCTTTACAAAACACATACACACACACACACACACACACACCCACACCACAGACTTGCACTGCACGCACACACACTACAGTATCACCAACAGAGGAAAATTAACTGTTTGTGTGTGTGTGTGTGTGTGCGTGCACACGCCTGCATGCTTGCATTCAAGCACCACTCTGAAATTCTTACCCATGTTCCTTGGAAGCTCGACTCAGCCTTTCCTCTCCTCCGATGGGATCACCGCTGCCAATCAGGGGATTGTGGGAAAAATAGCTGATTGTGCTAGTTAATCAGACCCCCAGACGGTACCCACCTCCCCAACACACATACGTACACACACACACTCCAGGGTGAATCTCAGGGCAACCTGTCTCTCACACACCATTTACGCCCCACCGCCTGTCTGTGCCTCCCATATCCACCATGCTACTATCTACAGATATATAACAATCTTTCATGCCGCTACATGATGAGAACGCATTAATAAGCTGGCAAAATGTCACATATGTTTATGATAAGTCTAAAATATGTACAGACCCAAGCACAGGCATGGGAATAGACGAGAGAGAGAAAATACACACACACACACACATAGACAGAAGACACAGAAACACGCGTCACATTGGGCAGAGGGTGTGTATGTGGCGCATGGTGCAGTGTGTACTGAGAATCAGCGGGTTAAGGGAAGTCTGTGTGCTATGTGTGCAGGGTGAGCATGCATGCTTATCTTTGTGTGTGTGTGTGTGTGTGTGTGTGTGTGTGTGTGTGTGTGTGCACGCGCACATGGAAGTGGTGCTATTCCCAAAGCCTAGCAGTAAAATGACAGGTGAGAGGAGGTTGCTCCAGCAACAACCAGAGAGTGGGGGAATGGGGTGGAAGGAAGAATCTGAGAGAGAGGGAAAGAGAGAGAACAGGAGAGAGAGAGAGAGAGAGGGGGGGGGGTGCAGAGAGGGGAAAGGGTTATGATTGGTTGGAAGGGGACAGAAAAGGGGAGAAGGAGAGAGGGGTATGGAGAGGAGGGAAGGAGGAAGAGAGAAATGAGAGGAGGGCGAGGGAGTGACTGCAAATGGGGTGGGACTGGCAGAGGAGAGATGGGAGTATAGAGAGAGAGAGAGAGAGAGAGAGAGAGAGAGAGAGAGAGAGAGTAGGCAGAAGGCAGGCGTCTGACAGCTCCACTACTGGGAGAGGGCCTCTTAATGACAGCTTATTCCTTCATGATTTCAATTCCTGACAGTCGACAGGTCTGCTTGTTGCATCATGGCAGCTGTATCATTACCTTCTGGCCCTGTCACTGCTCTGCATCCTGAGACTGAGATGGCGGAGGTGGAGGGTGGGCGCCATGGGGTTTGGAGGAGGGTGGGACGAGAGAGAGAGAGAGAGAAGGAGAGAGAGAGAAAGCAGATTGTGCCATGAGAAGAGGTGAGAGTCAGAATAATTGAGGTATAGGAGGGAGTATTGAACGGAGGAATCATTAGTAATCTGTGTTTGGATAGGGGTTGGAGTTAGAGTTGCACTTTCAACTTTTGGGACCGGTGTAAGTTTGGGTCTATATGGGAAGTAAGTATTGGAACACTGTTGTCAGGCTGTGGCCCCCCATGTATCGCTGATGGGGGCCATGACATGACATAGGTGAGCGTGAGAACGAGAAGCCAGAATCTCCCAGTGGCTCTTTCTACTTTGCTTTTTACTCCTTGACTTTTTATTTTCCCCCTTGACTTTACTTGCACTCATCATGTTTCCTTTTCGCTGCCCATGTTATTGGGGTTATCTGATGCTATTAGACGAGTTGTGTTCCAAAGCGCTATATATTAATTTGGGGGGGAAAAATACCCCGAAATTCAACTTGCAATATCCAGTCATTTTGTCAGCCAAAGACTTAACTCCTGTCCTTTTAAAAGTTATAAATCAGTAGGTATCATATATTTTCAAATGGTAAATATCTAATTTTGGATCAAAAGTCTTTAGCTTTATTAATAAGTTAATTAATCTGTTACTCTCTTCAAGCCTGACTCTGACTACCTGTACACAAACACACGCACGCACACACACACAAACTACACAGAACCTGAAAAAATACTTAAGAACAACTTAATTTAATTGGAAATGAAGTTGCTAATAAAAAAACAGATCTATACCCCCTGCCATGCCTCCCCTCCTCCTCTGCCCCTCCTCTCTCTCTCTCTCTCTCTCTCTCTCTCTCTCTCTCTCTCTCTCTCTCTTCTCGATAGTCAGTCAGGCTCGACACTGGAGACCCGCTGGAAAGAAAGAGGGGGTGTGGTGTTTTCAAAAGTGTGTCAAAAGCCTAGGGGTTTGTATCTGCCCAGAATTTCAATGGGAGGCTGAAAGGGGGCAGGGAGGCAGGCAAACTCAAACACAGAAATCCTCTTTTAATTTCTGTCATGCTGCCCCTTTTTTTTTAGCTGGATGATGTCTTCTTCAATATCAGCTTCACGCTCTCGCATCTCCCTATGTTGTGCCATGGCCCTGTATGCTGTAAGGATTTATTTCAATCTCTCTCTCTCTCTCTCTCTCTCTCTCTCTGCTCACCATTCTTCATCCTCCTCCTCCTTTCTCATTAGTTCCTCTAATTCCCCTCCAGCTGTGAGTTAACCTGTTTGTGTGTGTGCGTGTGTGTGTGTGTGTGTGTGTAGCCATATGATAATGCTGTACGGACAATGTGTGTTTTTGTAAGTCTATCTTGGGGCATCAGGTGGCTCCAGAGGCCAGACAGGTATCTCTCTATCCAGCCAGCCAGGCTTAGCCAGAGGACTGTTTGTGTGTGTTTGTGTGTGTGTGTGTGTGTGTGTGTGTGTCTGTGTGTGTGTCTATCTGTGTGTCTGCACAGGGGTCAAAAGATGCTCTGCCTTGGTCTGGCCTTGTAATTGTGGCCCTGCGTGCAACACACACACACATATAAACACGCCTCCAGGTGGGAAGGCCCCAGCACCTCCTGCAGCTCAGATCAATGCACTTGACACCTTCAAAGGCGGGCATGGGGCCTGGACTTGCTCTGGGGTTAAACCTCCTTTAAATAGCCTCCCGCGGGAAGGCAGCTGTCAATAACCCACCATAATTACCGGGGCCAGGCCCGCCAAGGGCTCGGCTGCACGGGCCAAATTAAAAATTGATCAGAGGGAGAGAAAACATTATTTTGTGGTGGTATTCCCTGTCCTAACAGCGCTGCTGCTGCCGTATGTGAAATCTCATCAATGGAGGTTCAAGCTAGATATCTAGAGACCTATTTATCTATCTATCTGCCCCCCCTTCTTCTTCCAGATGAACAATGGACTGCTCTCCCTGTTGTAAAAACATTTATTTGCATATTAAGTGTCTTTCTGTGTGTGTGTGTGTGTGTGTGTGTGTGTGTGTATGTGTGCATACACAGTATGTGAGAGTGTGTGAGTGTGTGCATACTGTATGAGCATAGAGCTGATTGTTATGTGCTCCAGGTAATCGTACATCATTCCCTATCTGTGTAGCGTATGTGCGTGTGTGTGTCTGTGTGTGTATGGGTGTACATGCGTGTGCGCACACCTTGTAGCACTATATTGATTGTGGTCTCATTGAGTTTCTCTTGGCAGGGAGCCTTTATTTGTCAGTCAGAGAATGATATGAAGAAGAGATGTTCATCCTCAGGCTTCCTCTAGGAAAACACACAGGCTATTGTTTCACAAGACACTGATGAATGAGAACGACAGTTTACAATGGGTTTGAAGTGTTATCTAAACACACGTTAGGTATTAGTTATATCGCATGTCTAGAGCCTGAAAGACACACATATACATTTTGGTTTTCATCATTGTTTACGTGTGCTATTGGTGTAGGACATGCTCTTCACATTATGTATTCAGCCCTATTCAAAATTGATTAGCTGTGGGGTCCTGTCATAATTATTACCAACAGCATCTGTAATTTGCATCCAGTACAAATCTGCCATGTACATGATTTTCTGGAAAATAAAAATCAGCCCCAAACTCAGGTGTTTTGATACAGCAATTCATTCTGAATCGTCATCTCCATAATGTAATGTAATGTAATGGTTTGGGTGGCCGGCAGATTGTCGGTGTGTCGGCTACAAGCTCAAATAGCCTATTAGTTGCTCTAGCATTTGTCAATGGTTGTGTACCATTGCGGGAAATCAATGAGATCCTTTATTTTGTGCAAATGGACCTCTGGATTTATACAAATAGCACATAAAAATGACATTACAGGATGTCCTCCAGTAAAACTAATCCAGTTCGATTGACTTTACACAAACACGCCAGATACAACAATTGAACCGGACAGGTGCATGTATAACAATTAAGTACAAGTGTTTACAGTATACACCCATACGGATAGAGACGTCTTGCACATGTGCACATACATACATGTGCTGCATGCACATGGTCGTGAGTTATACGCTAAGTCAGCTTGCAGGCTGCCCACGCCACCACGAACTCATGTTGCTTGGGGGAGGATGGAAAGAACAGGAGGAGGATGAAAAAAAAAAGAGAGTGAGAGAGGAAGACAAAACTTTGATCTCAGTGTGAAACATTATTTGGCACTACGCATTTATTAGCCCATGTGTGATAATTGACATTTTTTTTCTCTTGAAATTAAGACATTATATCATCAAAAAGGCTCTGTCTATGTGTGTGCGTGTGCGTGTGTGTGTGCGTGTGTGTGTGTGTGTGTGTGTGTGAGGTGGGTAGTAGGTCATTTGCAGCTGCGGGCAGTGTGTGTGCGTCCCAGTGGGATGGTCTTGTTTAGTCTCTCTTCCAGAGGGCCCCGGGCAGTGTGTGGTGGATTCCTCTTCACTCTCTCCTTGGGAACACTCCTCTACGGCCAACGCACACACACACACACACACACACACACACATACACACACATACACACACACACACACATACACACACACACACACGCACGTACAGTTCACACAGAAAAACCCTCCCCAAACTTTTGCACAATTAGTCACCCTCTGCGGCAGCATGCTCATTATCATCCGATATCTGACAACTATACTGTAGCTGTTTTTACTTCTCTCCTTTTGGATTCATGTATGTGTTTGAATCAATCAATATTACACACACACATACACACACATACACAGACATGCAAACACTCTTTTTATCCTCTTGTAAATTTTACATGGATCTTCCATCGCGGCAGGTTTGCAGAGGTTAAAAGTGCGCGGCTATGGAACTTCTAGGAGGAAATTGAGTTTTGCGAGGGGCTAGTGGTGAGCAGATAGGTGACCTGCTGTGAATAAACACTTAGGTACACACACACACACAATCAGCCACTGAGCATCTCTAAGGGTCAAAGTTGAAGCCTGCTGTAAGCTCTCCAGTGCCAGTGTCATGCTCCTGGGCTGTGTGCACCACACTATGATCGATGAGAGGAAACTCAGTGCTTAAATAGGGGTTACCGGGGTTTTAGGGGGTACACCGGGGTTAGAGGCAAACAACAACAAATCTTTCTGTTAATAGTTTTAGCCCCGGGTCTGTGGTTAGAAATGAAAATAGATGCTGGAGAAGGGGTCCTGCTTGGATCTGTAGACCTTTTGAAATGCGGTTTTGGAGACGGATGTTTTCTTAGTAGTGTTCGACGCTAACTTGTTGGAATTCAGGACACTCTTTTGCCATCTGGAACAGCTTTTCTATCATTTGGCCTGTCAGAGTATTTGTCATGTATAGATGATTGGTAATATGACTTTGACGTACATTTCTTGGAAGTTGCTGTGTGTCTGGTGTCTGTATGTCTGCTTTTCTCTTTGTCCGCCCCCCTGTACACTCAGACAACGATGATGGAATCTTTCTTTGAAGGCTTATCTGTCGTTTGATGCCGATTCAATGCTGATATTGTGCGGCATTCCCTGTGTACGTGAAATGTACATTTCAACTGATCAGCTCATGGCTGTGGAAGGTAATGTTTCAAGATGTGTGTGTGTGTGTGTGTGTGTGAGAGAGAGAGGGAAAGAGAGAGAGACAATGAGGAGAGATGATTAAGTGTTGAGTAAGTGATCAGATTTGTCTGCTGCTTTTTTGTCTCCTGCAGCTCTTCACTGGTGCATCCAGAGGGTCAGTGGGCAACTATGTGTGTGTGCGTGTGTGTGTGTGTGTGTGTGTCTATGAGCCCCTTTACATCTGGCATTAACATGCACCCTGGGTGACTGGTTTGTTATCGGATAACGCAAAAACACGTAAAATCTGAGACGTGTTCAAGGTCTCATCCTTCAAACCAACTCTGGAGCTGGTCAGAGATGCATTTGGTCACATTAAGAACAAAGTGTAAATGCAATGCATCTCCAGTCCATATATAGGAGCTACGTAAACAGAAATAAACTTTAGTGCATGGATTCAACCAGAAAGCACACCCACACAAAAAAAAAACGTGCAGCAGCCAACTTGGATAGTAACTTGTCAAAAATGGATTGTCAAGATACTCGTGGATGGGGAAGAAGCGAGACGAGGTATATTTACTGTCAATTTACTTAAATACTGTGAGAGGAAGTAATGTGCGTGACAATCTGCATTTTGGCGATGGCAAGAGATTTCAGCGTATATCCTGAAGAGGCATGCCAGTGCCAGCTGTAAATATAATCCAGCTACATCAGTTCCAGACACAATCCAGATACGAGACGCATGTTAATGCCAGGTGTAAAGGGGACCTTTCTGTCTGACTGTTTGTTTCTCCTTAGTGGTATCTACTACATTTCCCCATTGTGTAAAAAAAACGACATTACATGCCGCGAGTGGAAGTCGCTGCTTGTTTGTCAAGATCTGAACCCCCTCCCATCACACAACATGCGGAGATACTTCACAGTTTACCCATTACTTTTTTGCGTGGTTGTCATATCTGTTTCGTCGGAGTCAACGCCAACCTGTGTATTTGGTGTGGCTCCCATCCCCTCTCTCTGGTGTTATGGCGCCGGTGATAGGTGTTATTACCCCGCCGTATGCTGACAGCCTATCCCTTAACCCTCTTAGGAGCACACTATGCCACGCTCGGCTGACTTGTTTGCGCTGATGTCAAGTTTTAGCGGTTAGCAGGCGGTTACCATATGCCACTGTGCTGCTGTCGCCCCCGATGTCAGTCAAACGAGTGTCAACCTGAGCTCAGAACACAGTACACCGCAGTGCACACTCAGAAACACAGCGACGGTGACAAAGCACACACACACTCGCTCATACACACATGCACAAACGCGCAAACAAAGCTGGCATAAAGCGAATTCAGACACGCCGGAGTAACAACACAGCAACATACCTCATGCTTTTAACACACAATTCAATGTAAACAGCAGGCAGTTATCTTGTCTATGGGTATATGCGTGCACACATGCAGGCATACACACACACACACACAGATGTGCTTGCTGGAATGCCATTGGAGGACAGTGTTGCTTGTCTCTGGCTCCACGAGGGCCCCTACTGAGGCTTCCTGCTCTTCATCAGCTGACTGAAGGACGCAGCAACATCTGTGGTGGTCCTTGAAATAAAAATGTCCATAACAGAGGACAGGGTAGGAAAAAAACACACACACACACAGACAGTTTTTAGGGATTCACCGATCAGGTTTTTTGGGTCCAATCCCATGATTGTTTTTTTAAGCCCATCACTGATCTGGTCGCTGATTGAAATACTGCATTTTACCCAGACTTTCTACAAACAACGGCGCGTCAACATAAATAGTAAAATTTCAATATAGCTCTGTGTTTAACAGATTGTTCTTATGGCTGCATTACATAGCTATCCATGTGTAAATAAATTATAGGTTTTATCCCAACATAGTAATTACATGTTAGCGTGTGCTAGGTGACTGAGGTGCTTACTCACCTATCGCCACTGGTAGCGCATGAAAAGTATTTCATTGCGACAGCACAGGCTCTGCCTTATGTCTAATATATTAAACTGGTTTTAATCTATGATCATAGGCTGTAAAATTCAAAACACATCAGAAATGAACTGTCAATGCCAGATGGAAGGTATGCTACTAACGTTCTGCTGACTGCTTTCCTGATCCAGCAGTTGAAATATTTAGCCTTAATACTTACCCTAACCTAAACCTAAGCCTAAGTCTAATTCTAACCTTCACCCTAAACCCAAGGCCCTTGAAGACGTGAGGACCAGCCAAAATGACCTTGCTTCATATAAAGTCCTCACACACACACACACACACACACACACACACACACACCCCATTTCACCACCACACAGCACAGGTGGACGGACTCACTGCTAACACAAACACGCAGTCATACAAGCATGTACAAACACACACACACACACACACACACACACACACACACACACAAGCACATACAAAATGCACACATACATCAAACATACATCAGCATACATATACACGTGTACACACATACTGTACATAGTCACCTGTGTACACGTACATACTGTACATGCACACACACTGACACAAATCTGACAATCATACTCACAGCTGCACATACAGCTCTTTTATCGTTTTCTTTTGTATATTTTCATGTGATTTTCCCATCTCCAGGATATAAGTGTGTGTGTGTGTGTGTGTGTGTGTGTGGGTAGCTATACTGTGCCCTTCACTAACTTGATGAAAGTGTACCTCTCCTCCTCCTCCTCCTGCCTCACTCCATCCCTCCCTCCCCTCTGTGTCCGTCTTAAGATGTCGGTGGCTGTTTGCTCGTGTTAACAGAGTTGTTGTGTTTTCCGCTGTGTTCAGACAGCCAGAGTGGCCCTGCAGCTTTCTGTTCACGCTGACCTTGTTCTAACTCGCCCTTTCCTCTCTCTCCTGACGCTCGAGTTTTTCCTCCTCTCTCTTTTCTTTCTTCTCTTTCTAAGGTTCGGTGTCCTGCTCATCTCTCTCGGCCCCATACGGCTGCCTCCGAAGCCCGCTTTATCCAGAGTGCAGTGCAGTAGCCTTTGGAGTCACTGTCTCTTTGGCCTTTGGCAGATCAGGATGGCAGTGTGTGACCATGGAGGATTGGGCTGCTTCTGTATTCTGCTTGGTGTCTCTTGTCTCTTTTTCTGTCTCTCTCTCTTTCTCTTGCTCCATCTCTAAATTAAACATTAGTTAAACTGCTGAGCACTAGTTTCGATGGACAGCGATAAAGAAGTAAGAGTATAGTAACAGTAACATGACAGGGTGCTGTAAGACCTGAGGGAGTGACAAGAAAGAAAGGCGCCATAATCCATTTTAATTTCACTGATACCATTGTGTTAAGAGAGAGAGAGAGACGGGGAGAGAGAGAGAGAGAGAGAGAGAGAGAGAGAGAGAGAGAGAGAGAGAGAGAGAGCGAGGCAGAGGCAGGCAGATGGAAAGGCAGGCAGAGCGAGAAAGAAGGAGGCAGAGGGAGAGAAGTGAGATGTCTCAGACCAGAGACTGTGCTCTCGCTGACTGCAGTGTCTTGCGGTGACCTAGTTGCAACCCCTTTGAAGTCCACAGGCTGATCTCTCTCTATAGGCTGCAGAGGAGATCTGCTGCATACAGCTTTATTAGAGGGGGAGAGGAAAAGAGAGCGAGGTGGAGAGGTGAATCAAAGTCTTGAGGTCTTGAGCCCGCCCTAAACCTACCTATCCACAATTAAATGTGCGTGTGCGTGTGCGTTCGTGTGTGTATTTCTATAAGGTGGCGTGTACGCATATTCAGCATGTGTTTTTGGCTCTGTGCGTCACACGTTTATAGTTTGTGTGTGTGTGTCTTTGTGTGTAGCAGGTATTCCTTTTGGAAGGGATCGCTGTAATGTCAGGCCAAACACAGCCTTTATCCTTTAGCCCACCACATTAGGAGACAGTGGTGCATTGTCAGGAGAGCTGACCTAGAATAGTCCAATCACTCTACACCCAGCCCCCTGTCTGCCCTCTCCTGTGATCACCATGCTGCCAATGCCGCAGTCTATACACTATGTGTGTGTACGTGTGTGTGTGTGTGTGTGTGTGCGCACATGTGTGTGTTTGTTTGACCCAGTTCAGTCGCTGATGTCGCCAGCCTTGCCCCTGGTGCGAGCAGTCATGTTAGGGCACAAAACCCTCAGATATGAGACCCTCTGGTGTGTGTATGTGTGTGTGTGTGTTGTGTACAAGCACTGCTGTCTTCTTCTTCATCTTTATCGCCACATTCTTTGACTGCAGTAGCGGCGGCTCAGTTGATACCTATCCATGTCTGTATGTATGCGGCGGCCTGCTTCTTTCTGCTGTAAATTTAATGAAGTTTGCATGAATTAGGTATTGGAAAGTTTTTTGAGAGAGCGTGCGCGTAAGAGACGGAGCAAATGTACACCCAGGTGCGTGCGTGTGTTTGTGTGTGTGAGGGGAAGGGAGTTCATGGACGCGCACACACACACACACACACACACACACACCATACATGGCCGCTCGCTGAACTCTCTCAATTATCCAGACCCTTTCTCCTGCACCCCTCCATCCCTCCATCCCCGCATCTCCCCACCTGCTCCCCATTGAGTGTCTGTGTGTGCAGACGTACTCTGCTGGGGGCATGCTTAACCTTTTTCCTGCTGCACAACACAAGGAGATACAGACACACACGCTCCTCTTCAAGTTGGGCTTCAATTAAAAAATCCCCCACTTTTTCTTTTCTCTCCCTTTCTCCTTTTCCTCCTTTCTTTCATTCCCTTCCTTTGCCTTCTTTTTTGAAGTTGGCCTGGGGCCTCGCAGAGCCTCATCAACCCTTTGCCTTGGCTAGATTGCATACAGGTACCCTCTGTGGCTATTTCAAATGACTTAATTAGCTTCCGAGTGCAGCGGGATGGTAGAGGCTCTCTCTCTCTATCTCTCTCTCTCTCTCTCTCTCTCCGTGTCTCTCTCTCTGTCTTCAGAGGGAGAGAAAAATGATTGAGCCCATGTGACACATTTAGTCCCTTGCCGTGCGGTTTCACTTTCTAGGTCATGCTCTGGCTGTGAAGCCGACTGCCTATTACCTCGCGGAATAAGACGACACACTTGGACACACAGAGAGACAATGTACACACAGACACACACACACACACACACATACGCACACACACTCCCCCATGGACGCACAAACACGCACACAAATTCATCTGTCTGTTTAATATGATTGTCACTCTACAATCTCTAGCTTTAGGCTACATCCACCCACCATCGTGTGTAATTGATCTGCTTTTCATTGATGCAATATTTATTAATTCCATAGCCAAACAGTGTGTGCCAGACATCGTAAAAGTGAAGATTGGCTGGTTTTTGCTCAGTGAGTTTGGCACGGGTTGTTTGGAGGTTCAGACACAATTTCGACACTGTTTTGCTGTGTGATGTCCCCAGGCGTGAATCCCCATACACACCAGTGATCAAGGTGTGTGTTTGTGTTCAGACTGTTGCTGCATCTGTGTTTTATCCGTGACAACGACGTCAAGGGCATGCCCCATTGCAATGTAAACTGCCACATCGCCACATCCATCTCAGCCCTGGTGCGCTATGAAGAAGCTCACACTGCACATGCACCACACATACACACCGCACACACACACACACACACACACAATCGCATGCCTCTTCAGCTCCCCTTCCAGGGGACACGCAGAAAACAGAAACATGTCGGATGTTGTCATCTTTGTTGTCCTTTGTCATTGATCACGGCTTAAAAGCGGAGTTGGTGTCAGTTTGTATACAGCAAACGCAAATGGTAACGTTCTTCCAAAATGTCACTTTCACAAACAATCACAAACTGTATCAGAAGTTGTGGCAATGACAGTTGAATGCTCTCTGTACCTCTTTTAGCGTCGTCAACTGTCAAGGTCTTGAAAGTCAGAGGGAAAAAGTTTTTGCTCCATAAAGCTTTATTGTAATGAAGTGCCTGACGGAAAGATATGACCACAAGGATGTGATCAGTGATGGTCATCAATGGCTAAATGAGTTCTCTCATCCCTCAGGGTGAGACTGGGATCTCAGGGGGTTTAGGGGAGCAATGTGCCTGTTAACTTCTGGCTCCCCGGTCCAGCTATAGCTAGCTGGCTAGCTTCAGGCCTGTGTTAAAAACCTGGGCCTGCTAAATTAAGTTTGGCTGTGTGCAGAGCCTGTGGCACCGCGTGCACACACACACACACACACACACACAGGCACACACACGCACACACATGCACGCACAAATGCATGCACACACACAAGAGCAAGTGCACATACAACAGCTTGAAGTCAGGCATTCACCCATACACACGGGTGGACTCAAATGTGCACACACACACACACACACACACACACACACACACACACACCCCCATACAGACACACACACATCCTCTCATTCAGTCTCCCATTACCCAGTCTTAATTGGCTAGCTCCCCTCTTTCTCTCTCTATCTCTCTCTTGGACAGGCCTACAGGCCGGTTGGTACTCTGGCACACACAGCAGCAGGGTTTGGGCTTGTGAGGAGGTCTGGGGGCATGGTGGAAATTGGAGACGATAGAGGGAGAGGAGCTCTACAGATGGGTTCTAGGATGAGGTTTAGAGAGAGATCAGGAGACGAGAGAAAGTAAATTAGAACTTGATAGCTGCCTGTATGCTTTTACAGTACCGTGCGTACTTTATAAACACACTAATCAATTGATTTTTCATCCTAAATATCTCGGTAATATCGGTGTTACTGTATGCTTACCAGCACATATTCAAGCCACTCGTTAAAGCAACAGTTAGAAAGTAGAGTTTGAGATGCCTTTCTCTTTTCCACTAGCTGAGGAGTTGTCATGTGCTGTCAGACAGCTTGTTCTCCATGTGCCTGTCACTGCTCTGGATAGGAGCTCTGGGTCCCAGCATCCTGCCAATTGGTGAACCGTGTGTGTGTGTGTGTGGGTGTGTGTGTGTGTGTATGCATGTATGTGTGCATGTTGCCCTCAGAGCACTTTGTTGATTCTGCTCTGCAGTGTCAGTGACACATTGAGCGGGTTCGGTGGGAGTCCCCTGGTTTCCCTTGTGCTGTGTTTACTCCATCTGTTTACTCCCCAAAAAACATTCTCAAATCTATTACCACTACATCTCTCTCTCTCTCTCTCTCTCTCTCTCTCTCTCTCTCTCACACACTCTCTCTCCCGCTCTCTCTCTCTCTCTCTCACTCTTTCTGTGTGTGCGTGTCTATTTCTCACTCTCTATCTATCTCTCTTATTTACTCCCGACTTCTCTTGACTTGTCGTTTCAAATCAGTAGCTGTGTGGTAGTCAGGTGGTGTGTCTGTCGGCAGCCAGCGCTCGTCTCTCCCTCAGCAGGAGGCAGGATTGAGTTTCTCTCTCTGAGCCAGCCAGCCATCTTTTTCTTGAAGAGCAAGGACACATTCCTTTCCTGGATGGATGTTCCCTTCCTTGATCAATGGAAGTGTTGATAGAGAGACATTGGTTAAAATAGTATTATGTGTCATACACATCCGCAGAATAAAAAAAAAAACAGGAATGCTTGATTTAGCAATTGATTTTGGCACTATAGTGTAGTTTAGTGTATACGCCAATGCCAAAACTCTCTCTTGGTACTTAGATGTTTCAGTCCGGTGAGATCTGAGTCGTCCTGTGAATTAGGAGTAATACAAGGTAGGGTACAGTACTGTATATTTGAGTTGGAAAGTAGCCTGGGACCAGTGGTGTCGGTTTAACCAGTGTGTTCTGTGTTGGACTTTGCTGTTAAAGTTCCTCTCTTAGACCGTGACCACAGCTGGTTAGACAGGATCTGCCAGCCAGGAAGCGGTCGCTGTGTGGGTTGGGATTTCAGAGTAAATAGCTAGAACTGAATGATTGAGTCTGGCCATTTGATGAGAGAGGGAATGAATCAGATACATGAATTAATTAATTCATTCATTTATATTAATTTGTGCAGGAACATTCATGTGCATAGCTTCCTTTTGAGGATGCATCTTAACTTTTGAAGGTTAACGTTAAAATAATATCCAACGAAATGCATTTAAATTCACATGAAATAACATTTGCCTTGAAATTATGAAATAATCATTGATTTTTCTTTTCCACACACCACAACTTCTGAAACAACTTCATTAAGTTGCGTGCTCATTATGCGACGCGCGTTATGCTTTTATAATGCCAGTCCTGAGTCTATGTGTGATGGTATGAATTGATAGTTTACATACCCAATGCCAAGGGCACCACCAAGGGCTCATGAATGAGAGATGAAAAGGAGTAGAAGTGGAGCAGGGGAGGAAGAGAGAGATCTCTCTTTTTTTTTTTCTCCTCCCTGCGACCGGCTAATTAGCCCGCTACACTACCAAGCCTCAGCTGCAGGGACAGGGTTCAATAGTTCACCTATCTACCACTGAGCTACAACCATGGTAAACCTGGATTACCAGCACTACCAGGTACCAAACCCCGGGATTACAAGTACCTGACTTGTTCAGCAACCTGGAAATCAAATGAGTCCAGAGAGCTGGCCAGGCCGCTCTAACACAGAAGCTGTCGGTCAGTCTGAGAGGTAGCACAGGTGCGTACTCCATGCTTCCTATGCTTCATGGGAAAGATAAAGCTTGGGTGCCGTGGAAACCACAGAGCTAGTATTTTCAATAGCAGGGAAGCATTCTGAATGAAAGACAACTAAAGATTTGTTAATAGGAATAGATTTATGACTACTGTCATTTAAAATGGGTTGTTGTAAAACCTCCGTCCTAGATGTGTCAGCTACGCCTCTAAATGATTAAAGGCTATTGATGATATGGACCTTCAATCAGTTTTTGTTGTGACAAGTTGAAACATTGGAGATTAGTGCTCATCTTGATATTTGATTCCAAGAACAAGGGAGGCTCCAGTCCATCAGCAACTGATTGAGATTGGTGCTTGGTCTCATGTATTTATTTTCATATATTTGCTGTGTATATTCACATATCAAACATTATTTTTATTTTTAGCCCAAAAAGACAGCAACCAAAGTAGACTTGGAGTGTTTTTTTCTGTCTAACTTTATAAACTATCCACACTCTTTTTCTTTCTTGTGTAATATGTGAGAAAATGTAAATAAATGTGAGTAAAATGGGCACACACACACACACACACACACACACACACACACACGCACACACATCCAAAGTGCCCCGAAAGCCCATCTTTAAGGTTTAATTAACATGTAGACACAGGCTTTTGTATAGGCCAAAGTGTAGCAGAGAGCAATGTGTGTGCGCGCGCACACACACACATACATACATACACACACACACACACACACACACACACACACACGTATTCTTACATCTTCATTTGGGTCTCAGAGAGTGCACAGTATGCTCTGATGTGTGGAGAGAATGAAAGACTAGACAAAATTTCCGCATGTACTACTTGTGTGTGTGTGTGTGTTTGTGTGTGTGTGTGTGTGTGTGTGTGAGAGAGAGAGAGAGAGAGAGAGAGAGTGAGAGAGAGACAGACAGAGAGTAACCTTTATTGTATCAGAATAGCCAAATAGAGGATAGCATATTAGAATTCCACTCGTCTTTCTTCCCCTTGTCCCTCAACAGTCCATTCTGCCTTACTCATCAGATAAAAAAATTCATCAATTATACCTCTGATAATAAAGGTATAGTACACCCCAATCAATCCAGCATTGACATACAGGGCACAATGCATGAAAAAATACATAGAAAAACCTTGAGCTCCAGTGAAAGAGAATTTCTCTTTCTATTCATGATTTTGTAATGTGAAATGTTAAAAGAGGCAGGCGAGCTGTCTTTTTTTTTTGAGGATGAGAAAAACGAACAAAGAAAAAAGACATCTTGTTATTAACTGTTAACTATTACCTAATGTGTGTGTGTGTGTGTGTGTGTGTGTGTGTGTGAATTCATGTCTGCTCTTCCATCTGTGCTTCTTTGTACTCTGTTTTTTAAGTTAATTCCCAGCGTTGTTGTAGTTGTGTACCAGTTGTACCAGCGCTAGCTTCCTGTTACTGGCGGAGCAGAGTATAGCAGGATAGACTTGGAGGGTCGAAGTGGGCTAATGAAGTTGTCAGAGGCGTGTAGCAGCGCGGCTGATGGGAGGGCCTGCCAGGCAGCCAATAGAGAGGCAGCGTCTGTGATCAGCCGAGCATGATGGGAGACCACCCTGCGCAGCGAGTGCTGAGGCCCGGCACAGCCCCCAGATCAAAGAGCTGGCCTTCTAATACACCAGCAATTAGAGAGACGCTGCAGCTTCACACACGCACACACACACACAGAAATTTGTGCACACACTCATGGGCCTACACACATACATATGTGGGCAAGTGCGGTGACACCTGGATGAATGCAAACACACACACACACACACACACACATACATATACAGACATCACATTCAAGTGTGCGTTTACACACATATTTGTACTTTCAACCAAGAATATGCAGATACATGGTTGCACACACCCTCAATAACTCCACCACACACACACACACACACACACACACACACACACATGCACACACAGAGGAATGCGCACACACGGACTGAGGGAGGATAGCTAAGGAGAAAGGGAGAGGGGGATGAAAAAAACAGAGACATCATGGTGTCACAGTTTTGTGTAGATTTTTTTTAGCCTTTGTCCGCCTCTTTAGCCTCTTTTGCTCCCTCTACCAACATCTCTGTTTTCCACTTCCAGGTCCACCCCGCTCTCTTCTCTCTCTCTCTCTCTCTCTCTCTCTATCTCCTCTCTCTCTGTTGCCCTCCTTTAGTTAAGATATCTCATTAATAACCACTTCTCTTGCCTGCCTCCTGTTAGCCTCCAGTGTTAGCTTGCTGCTTGTTCTCTCACCCCCCCTCTCCACCTCCTCTCCGTCTTTCCTCCCCCTTCCTCCCCCTTTCCTCTCCTCTGCTCTCTCCTCTGCTCTCTGCTCTGCCCAGGGTTCTTGTTTGAAATTCAAGAGTGGTGCAGTGAGACTGCAATAACCTACATACAGATCTCTCTCTCTCTCTCTCTCTTTCTCTCTAATTTTTTCCTGTCTCGCCTTCTCTTTTTAACCACCAATACCCCCCACCCCCCCCACCCCCGCTCACTCCAGTGTATTTTTGAAATAAATATTATTAAAGGTGTAATGTATGTACATATATAAGAACGCTAATGAATGTCTTCATGTTTCCTTGCTTTATACACATATCTCTGTCAGTCTGGCACTGTATTTTTCTCCTGTTCTTTTTTACACAGTGTTCTTTTATTTTCCTTAACCCCGCTGGAGGGCAAGAGGGGAGTTCTTGGTGTCAAATTGTTCTCAATTTCCCATTGGTTCATTTAAAATGCTGATTCCACCAGATGCGCTGATCTGTAGCCTCCCACCTCCTCCTTGCCTTGTTCCCCATCCTGCACCGTCCTGCTGTGTGTGTCCCTGTAGCGTTTTGTGTGTGTGTGTGTGTGTGTGTGTGTAGGTGTGCGTGTGCGTGTGCGTGTGTGTGTGTTTTTATGTGTGCGTGTGCATGTTGTAAGTGTGTGGCACTGGAGGCACAACTCCAGCATGCCCCGCTGACTTCTGGGTGAACTCCTCTCCTGCAGATTAAAATGAAGACAAGGAGAGGAGGAGGCCAGATGAAAAGAACAAAGTTTTGTGTGTGTGTGTGCGCGCGCGCGCATGTGTGTGCATTGGGTGGGGCGGGAGGCGGGTGTGTCTGTGTGTGTGTATGAGTGAGATGGGTGTGTTTGTGTGTGTATGAGCACATGCATGTGCACTTGTGTTTGTGTGTGTGCGTGCGTGTGTGTGTAAGCTTGTATGTAGTTCCTTGTGCTTGTACTGTGAAAGTGGCATATGTTGGCAGTGGGTGGCAGTGCAGGAAAAGCAGGCTGACTCGCTAGTGGGGAACCTGAGTCACAGTATTAAGAAAAAAAAATCCTCTCTTCCTTATGCTATGTGCACTAGACACTGATGTTCATCATCCCACTCTTCAGAGAACTTTGGATGCCCTTTCATGGCAACGGGGACGATCTATTTTTGTTTTCCTCTTTTAGTCTTACCTCTTGCTAATGAGGTTTCTTTTAAGTGCAACTTCTTTATCTTTTTAAGTCAGGTTTTATGGCTGAGTATATGCCAATTTATATAAGTTGAAGGTAGTTATGTGACTAATTATTTATTATTTATTATTACAGAAAGTAGTGCTGTGTGTTTTGTCAGTTACGTACTTTTTAATGTTTAAAGTGAAATACCCAATGCAGTATTGAATAACAGTGTCAGATAAATGCTACAATGTAATGCAGTATGAAGACCACTTGCTCTCATATCTGTGTGTGTGTGTGTGTGTGTGTGTGTGTGTGTGTGTGTGTGTGAGAGAGTTTGTGCATGCACTAACCAGATTAACCCTGATTAATCCATGGTAAAAGCCTCTCAGCATTACTTGGCCAACAGGGGGCAAGAGATGCCCATTCCTATGCTCACATTTGTCTGTTTTATGTCCAAGAATTAATAAATAATACATTAAGTACTTCTACCGACGTGGCAAGTTTAAATATGCATGCTAAACTTTGCATCAAGACCCTCAAAGTCAGTCAAATTGGGTGGTTAAAGGTTCAAAGCTTAGTACAGTGTGCTTTTTTTTTTGTAGCTGAGGAGGTGCTGCAAAATGAGAGCGAAACGCAAATGATTACTTGGCATGGATCTATACACAGGGTCAGAACATGGGTTTAAATGCTGGGGCGCTAACTCGCAGAGGGAGTTTTCTGTGTGTAAGAGAAAAAAAGCGAGGGAAGGAGGGAGAAGGGCAGATGTTATATTGATGGCACGCCACGCTTCTCTTCTCCGTCCTGAATAATCATGATCCCGAGCTGATGGGCTGCTGCTTCAAAAAGATGGGGGTATGCGTGAACTGTGGATGAACTGGAACCTGCATGTGAACCGAGGCTGGTGGTAGCCCGGCCCAGCAGCCATCCCCGTTCCCCAGCCGGGGAATTCCTAAACTGGCCTGCTGCTGATATCGACGAGAGGGGGGGGAGATGGGGGAGAAGATGGGTAGAGATTTAGAGCGTCTGTACGTCTGTGTGTCCTGAAGTTGTTGGGAAATGATGATGTGCTTTTGTGTGTTTTTGCTTCAGTGCATGTAGGCATTTGAGTGTGTTTGTGTGTGTGTGTGGGATGGCCCAAAGGACGGGGTGATTCAGTGCTGGTCACACAGGCCATGTTAATGTCAGCAGAGAGAGAGAGGAGAGAGGGAGAGGTTGGGTCAGGCTGGGCTGGCAGGTGAGCAGACGTTTGCTCTAGGCTGCTATGCTACCTTTTGATACCACAGCCCCTTTGTGGAACAGGGTTTTTCCTCTTTTCTCCTCTCTCTCTCTCTCTCTCTCTCTCCCTCTCTCTCTAAAACACCACTGTCTGCATGTAATCTCTTTGGGGCTTTTATCATCAATTCCCTGCCTCTGATTTTAGGCTGTCTATCTTTTTTTTTTCCCCCTCTCTCTCTCCTGTCTCTTTTATGGTCGTGTTTTTCGGAATAATATGAAACTTGAGCGACAGATCCTGGGATTGATGTGTGAAGAGCAGGGGCTGTTGTCCCAGATGAGACAGATAGGTGGCAGTATACTGTCAGTCTGGATGCACTCTCTCTCTCTCTCTCTCTCTCTCCCCCTCTCTCTCTCGCTCTCTCTCTCTCTCTCTCTGTCGCTCTTTCTCTATCTCTCTCTCTCCCTCCCCCCTGACTTTCTTGGGCCTCCTTTTACCGTCAATGTTTCATCTTTCTTCCTCTCTCTCTGTCCGTATCTCTCTTTTTCACACACACACACACACACACGCACACACACACACACACACACACACCATCTGTCTGTTCTCCAGGAATCTCAAGACTGCAACCTGCCTCCCATGAACCTGCCAGTCCATCTCTGAAGGAGATCTTTATTTTTTTTTTTTTGTATTATCAGGACATGGGTTGAGCTCATTTCTACCTTCGCGGTCATCTTCAACTCACTCCATTACACTGTTTTCATCATTCATCCCCTGCTACATCCCTTCTCTCAGCCTCCCTCCAGGCTATCTATCTATCTCTACTGACTCTTCCCTCATCTCCCCCTCTAGGTATTCCCCAGTTAAATGCTAAAACGCAGTGACGTTAGCCCTCGTTAGCTTAGGGGCGGCTATACATTCTGATGTGTCCGCTACACAGTATATAATAGAGCAGATGGACGAGACAAATGCTAGCTAATGCTATGCTAGCTGCGACTCTGTGGCATTGAGTTAGAAATGGTGTGAACAGATGAATGCAGACACGCACGCACAGGGACACACACACACACACACACACAGACACACACACACAGCGTGTTTGCCCAGATCAAGGCCGAGGCTCTAAGGGACTAGAGGGAGATCAGGCGCAGAGAGCCTATGGAAATAGACGGCTTTGTCATCGAAACACCCACCACTCTTCCCCCGAGACCCGCTACTGTGGTTGTATCCTCACCTCACAGACTCCTCTTTTTCTCCTCTCTTTCCACCCTCTGTCTCACTAACCAGCCTCCGACACACACACACACACACACACACACACACACACACACACACACACACACACACACACACACCTCTCCCTCCATCCATATCTCCCTCACTCTGTCCCTTTTTGCTAAACGGCATTCAGAGAGCGGATAGGAACGGAGTGGAGTTCAAACCTGGGAGCAACGAAAGGGAAAGGCTTCTCACCATTGTCAGCATGACAGAAATGTTAAGAAACCCCCATTCTGTCGCCTCCGACCCAGTCTGTCATCACTCATTTTGAGTTTCAATTAACTATATAACTATAAATACAAACGGTGCCCTTGCCATAGGCCTATCGATGTGTTTCTGCAGTCAGACAAACCGCATAGCCATAAAAAAGTGCCTTGATTCAGGGTCACAATGTGCCAACAGGGCCAGGAATTTTGTCACATAGTTGAGATGTCAAAAAGACAAAACCGTAGCTAACAAGCTAACACCCAGGAACTTTCTGTGAGTTCTTTTCTCCTTCATGCGGCCGGTCTTGAAAATGCAAAAGAGCTGGTTTGCACCTTTCTGCTCCACAAATACACAAAACTCTTCAAAGACAGCGTGGGAAAATATATGCTTGGGACCCGCTTTTGTTGGCTGTAGTTCGCCAGTTGGCATTTCAGTGGTTTAAGACAAGTGGATTTTAATGGCCGTGGATTTGTAACAACAAACTGTGTGATTGAGGACAGAAGACAGATGCCGTATTTAATGTCAGAATACAGGAAACGTTAACACAGCATCAGCAGGAAGAGAGAGAACGTGGATTTTAACATTGTTAAAATTCACATGTTAATGGGGACTCTCCTTATATTTTGTCTGCCTTAATCTTCTCTCTGGTCCCGTCCTTCCCCTCCATTTCTCTCCATCCATATCTCCCTCCTCTGTCCTTTTGCAAAGCAGAGTTCTGTGGCGAGCATTCAGAGAATCCCTGTATTGTGAGTCTGCAGCAAAAGGGAGGATTACTAGCCAACTGTTTGCTGTGTCACTCTGAAAAATGTCCAGGATTCACAACTACGCAGAGTAAACACGCTGAGTAGCTGGCCATTTGGATTTCTTTCACGGTGCTGAATGTGTTTCTATACCTTTTTCTGTTTCTCTTTCTAGACGGTTGTGATATGCCACCACAAAGGCTCCGAAGGCGTCTTGGTGTATTGGTTAATGCATAATTTTTGTATGTTGGTCAGTAAAAAAAAATTATTTTTTTTGTTTACCAAGCTTTTCATGTACAGTACATTGTGCAATAAGGTAAACAATCTGTCTTTAAGCATTTCAATACATCAACGGCTCAATGTTTTTTTCCAAGAAATTCTTCTATGCTATAGATAACAGACAAAATAGGAAAATGAAAGCTTTTCTTTCTTTATCCTTTTTTTTTTTCTTGTTTACTCTTCTTCCTATTTGATTCAGCTCTGTTCCGTCACATTCTCTAAATGCAGCAGATTCAATAGTCATTTTCAATCCCTATCCTCCCTTTCTTTATTTCTTCCTTTCTTTCTTTGCAGTGTGGGAGCAAAGCGGCTGTGTGAAATGTTTAAGCCTCAGTGTGTGGCAGATGAAAATAACACACAATAAAAACCAATTCACTCACTACTATTACTGGACACCTGGAGACTGTTCTTTCTCTCTCTCTCTCTCGCACTCTCTCTCTTTCTCTGGTAATGTTAGCAAACCCACCATAGGCCGGCATTATAAGCAGATTATGAGTAATTGTACGTGTGTATGTTTTTTGAAGGGGGTGGTGCACGGTTGAATGGAGTGTCCCTCCCCCCCATCAAGTGGCTTTGCCCTGCAAGCTCGCCACCCCACTGAGCTGGGGTTTGATCCTGGCAGTGGCAGCGCTGTCAGCGATCAAAATGGGCACTCCCCCCTACCGCATTCCCTCCCTCTCAGGAGTACCTACATGGGTGAGCAGACAGGTTCTATACTTGCACACATGCTGGCAATTGAAAGCACAGATGCATAAACACACACACACACACACCCACACCAGCTTCTTACCTTTCACTGCAGTGCAACGCAGAGAGAAGAGAACCTTGTCATATACATATTTGAACTCGATGCGGCAGGAGGAGGTATTGCAGCTTGTTTTTTTTATCTTTTACAGATACCAGCAAAACTAACTTTTTTTGCTCAAACGTTATATGTTGAGCTACCCCACCGCCCTTCTATTTCTCCCCATCCCTCTCTCCTTCCATCTTTCCATCTACCCACCCCACACCTGAGAGAGTTGAGGGTCTGCCCTGCCCAAGTTGACCACATGTTTGCGGGGTCAGCCAGAGTAGCTGGGTGAGAGCCAGCCTGCTGGGAACCGGGGCAGGGGCAGGCCAGGGTTTGGTTTGCCCAGGAACGAGGCCTGGAGTGTGGGCAGACCGAGATGTGAGGTGGGGGCGGGGAACTGTGGAGCTTGTATCCTGCAGATTAGAGCGATACACCATCTCCACACACAGGATGGGCTTTTCAACATCCCACTACCCTGGCCATGACTCTCTGAACTCGGGAAGTGTGTGTTGGGTGTGTGTGTGTGTGTGTGTGGGGGGGGGGGGGGGGGTGGGGGGCGGGGGGGGGGGGGGGGGGGGGCACGTGCACGAGAAAGAGATGTACTCGCTCTTTTTTCCAATGGGTAATGGCAGCGTAAACTTTTCACCCCACTTTCTCATGTGATCAGACTAACGCAGCATTCCGCACAGGAACGCATGCGCCTTGCACCTGTGCGTGCGTGTGTGTGTGTGTATGTGTGTGTGTGTGTGTGTGTGTGTGTGTGTGTGCATGCATGCACAGCTTTCTGAGCTAATACCGATAAGAGCGGTGGACTGTGGATTACCACTAGTTCAGACAATTATCTTTCCACCAGTCAATTCAAGGTCATTTTTACAAACCCATTTACTTGCCAACAAATATGCTTCATTCAGGTGTCTGAATGAAAGCGCTGCTTCAAATACCTCGCTATATGATGTTTTTTTTTCTGCAAGACGCTTCTAATTTTTCAATATTTTTTTTTTAATCTTATATGCTTATATGCTGTCGTTTTATAATGGCTTACGTGTATGTTATTCTGGAGTACAGCTTATGCCTCCTTATTTGTTTGTATGCCAGCCATTACAGTCACATGGGCTCTTTGCATGTGTGTTTGTGTGTTCTTTGAGTTTGTCGCTCTGCCTAATAGCTCTGCAAGTGAATGAAGCCTGATGTTCGGAGCTTCTTTAATAGGCTGTGTGTGTGTGTGTGTGTGTGTGTGTGTGTGTGTCTGTGTGTGCATGTGCCTGTGCTTGTGTGTGCCGAGTCTTTAGCAGTGTGCCGCGTCTCAAGCCCCTTATTCTTGGATAATTGTGCTCCAAGTCCTCAGCCTCCCCTTTAGCCTGAAAACCAAGCTCATTGCGGCCCCAAAAGAGCCCCCCCACAAGGGAGAGAAAAAAATCCCAAGTTGTCCTTGTGCATAAAAGTAGATTCTACTCTCCAACACCTTTTCAAATTAATATTTGTGATGGGCGCCATTCTGCCAGCCCCAGTTTCTGTTCCGCGCCTTTGTTCCTGCGTTTGATGTAATGGAGGCAAGGACAAAGAGGAGAGCAGGCAGAGTGTGTGAAAATGGTAGTTAAGTGGGCTTAAGGGCTGCTTCAGTACTTTCTGAAAGGCCTGGCCCCTGAATAGGGCCCTCGCACTGCTAAGCTGTAGTGCAGTAAACAAGACAGGTCCAGCACAAAGGTGCGTCTCAAATGAGCACAGACACCCTCCTCCTCCTTCGCCTCACCCCGCCTCACCCCACCCTCCCACCCTCCCACCCGACTCTGACATCTGGCCAATCCCAGGAAGATCTATCTGAGTCCTCACTCATTCTCCTCCCCTTTTATTCCCCCTCCATTTTTTCCTCTCTCCTTCATATCTTTTCTCTTGTTCTTTAGTGTTTCTCTGCACTCTGTTCTGGTGTGTGTGTGTGTGTGTGTGTGTGTGTGTGCGTGTTTGTCTTTTGTTGTACTGGTCCCGGCTGGACGGCTGGCTCCCCCTAGCCAGCCTCGTCCCCAGTGCTTGGGCGGTTCGGCTCTTTTGTTTAGTTAATTGCGATGAGTATAATGTACTAGTCTCTCGGAGGTCCACGAAAGACAATTAGACAATCCCGAGAATTTAATGAGACACCACCAGCACCGATCCCCCATACTCCGCTTCAAGAAACACCCTGCTCTCCATTGGCACCGGCTGTGATGTGGAGAGGAGGGGGTAGAGAGGGTCGCCTGTCTGTGTGTGTTTGTGTGTTTACCAGATTGTTGGTCTGCCCATGAGAGAAATCACCAGAGAGAAAAGACCTGGAGAGATAAAATATAGCGAAAAAAAAAAAATAAATAAAGTGCACCGTCTTGTTTTCAATTTTACATTTGCATGGCACATCCCCAGGCCGGCTCCACCGTGGGGTTTCCCAATTCCCATCTGTGGAATGGCACTTCCAGGACAGGACAGACTTCCCGGGAATGTCCGGGTAATTATTAAGAGCGATTATCCCGCTCACCCAGTGAAGGGACGGAGCACTTGACAGTGTCATCCCTGTAAGGAAGAGGGATGGCTGGGGGGCCTGGGTGACAGACGAAACCCTGGGTGGCCCTCTAAGGACTTCGCCCCACTCCTCTCACTCTCTCTGTCTCTCTCTCTCTCTCTCTGTCTTTTTTTCTGTCTCCATTATTCGCGCTGTGGCGTTCCCTTTCTCTGTCTCTGTCTCTTTCTGTCTTTCTGTCTTTCATTCTCTCTCACACATTCCATCTTCAACTCCGTCTAAGCCCTCTCTGGATCAGGCCAAGATAAAGCCAGTCTTTAAAACAGAGGAAATATCCATAAGTGATTCATTATATCTCTCTTCACCTCACATAGAGATTAATTAATAACACCACTCTGCCGTTGTCAAGCGCCTTTAATTCACACCCTTAAAACCTACACTTGTACCAAGTCATGAAGAGCAGCGTTTTTTCTTTTCTTCTTTCCTCTTTTTCTCCCCATCTCTCCCCCATTCTTTCTCTCATTCTGTCGTTCCCCTCCTTTTTTTCTTCTCCCTGGCTAATCACGGTGTTACAACAAAAGACGGGGCTCCATTATTGCATGTGTGCGTCCCAGAAGAAAGGAAATGAGAACGGGACAGAGGGTGGCCGTGGCCTGACACCGCACTATTAATCTTCCAGTAAAGCCTTGTCAGGCAGAAACGGACACAAATGGATCACTCCCATTAACTGGGGGAGTGTAGGTAAGGGCTTTAACAAGCGTTTACCAGAGTCCATTTTCTCACTAATGAAGAGGGGGAATACGCGACCTCCCAGCCAAACCTGCCAGACCGCACTTAAAGGTCTGGATGGAGGAGAAAAGGAGGGAGGAAGAAGAGCCAGAGGAGGAGAGGGAGAAAGAGAGAGTGTGTGAGCGTGGATAAAAAGCTGGGCTCACAGTGCTGACATGTGTCAGCCATGGTGAGATGTTAGGGCCCGGGCTGCCCTGCCCGCGCCCTCCCCCAGAGATAGGCCTCTGCCCTGGGACAGCTGTAGTCTGGCCCCTGGGACCTGTGAACTCCGGTCCGGATCACCGTGGCTGCTCCCCGCCGTAATGAGGGAGAAAGCAGCAAGACAGACAGAGAGCTGGTAGACAAGGGCAGACTCAGTGCTACTAGCCTTTCCTAAGTGCCTATACTCAACTACCATCTGACCCGCTCCTGCTGGCTTTCCCACGTGCAAGCTAAGAGCGCACACACTCTTTTTCCTCTATTCTCCCGTCCGATTTCAGCAATACGTATTCACGCGCAAAGTTGTCGCATCCTTTGACACTGCGGCCCGTCGGGAGAGACAGAGGGCCACTACAGTAGGTGTCATCTCATAAGGGGATTGCATTTATGCGCTATGTTTTAAACATGTGTCTGTCATCCTCCAGAGCTGCTGTCTGGCTTGCTGTCATGTCTGTGGCCAGAGTCCTGTCCACGCCGCCCTGAAGCCTGCTGCTGCTGTGGCAGGGCTCTCTAGGACGTCTCGGCATCACAGCCACACTCCCGGAGGGGTGTGTGTGCACGTGTGTGTTGCTGTGTGTGTTTGTGTATACATGCGTATGCGCGTGCAGGGTGTGCGTTTGTGTCTGTGACTTAGCAGGGGAGAAAGGGACGTTGAATTTCTAATGCATGCTGTCCCTTGTCCCTTGACGTGAGCTGGATGGGCCGGTGATGGTTTGGAAAAGGCCACATAATAATAAGAGATGTGCTGGACTTGTATCAAGGATCAAGCTGCAGTAATTCACCACCGCCCCTCCAGATGTCGAAGTATTTTAGTTTTCCTCTTCGGTAAATAAATAATGAACATATAAACAAATACTTAAATAATCACAGAATCACAGTCATATTTACACTTAATTTGCCATTAATGGATCCGACTGTCCGGATTATTGTTTTGCTCATGATGGTTGTCCCTCAAGTTGATGTCCATGCATGTCATGTACCACTGTCTTTCGCTTGTCTTTCCACTCAGCCATGAGACCCGTGTGCGTAACACTGCGGATGGCGTAGCGTGGCTGTGCGTAAAATGGTTGATAAGCCGCCGATAGCACTAGATGGATGCATTTGGCTGTTGTTTTCCTCTGTGTCAAGCGGCTGTTAACAATGGGACTAGTTTCCTGACTGCGGCCAGATCTGTGGAGCGAGCGTCATTAAAGAGATAGCAGCACACGCTGACCCGAGTGACACCGGAGAGGGAGAGGGAGAGAGAGAGGGAGAGAGAGAGAGAGAGAGAGGCGCGGCCCAGCCTGTTTGTCTGTTATCACTGGCTCGGTGTTCCACAGGCTCCCAGGGGAAACTACGAGACGAGAGGAAGACGCCGTTTCACCTTCCTCTTCCCAGATACCCCCCCCCCCCAACAATCCCTCCACCCCCACTCCTCACACCCCCCCCCCCCCCACCCCCCCTCCTACCCTCCCACCCACCCCCCACGCCCCAAACATTTTTAATTATATCTTCTCCCAAGTAGTGCGGCTCAGTAACCAAGGAGCTGACATTGATGCATGTGCTGATAAATCCGCAAACACTGGAAACGAGATTAACAAAGATTTTGAGGAAAGGGTGACAGCTAATTTTGCGCAGTGGTCGGCGCCTCATTCAGGAGTGATGTTTTTGATAGAGCGAGCCACGCCTGAGAATTCACGCTCCACGCAAGGGAGGGGGACGCGGACGCTAATGCGAGGAGTTCCGCGGCATTTGCACTTTTTAGATTGTTTTTCTTCATCTCTCCCATCCTCACCTCCCCCCCCCCCCCCCCCCACTCTCCCCCCTCTCTCTGTCCCACTCTTTCTTTCTCATCCCCCCACTGAGCATTTTGCTTGTTTGTGTTTTTTTTTTTCTCTCTCATCTCATTGATTGTGCACCCTTAACTTTGTATAACATATTCACACCCAACGTAATGAGATAACTTGGGTTTGACTTGGCTTGTCAACACATTGTTTTGCCACACATACACACACACACACACACACACACACACATTAAAAAGTGAACCGACAAAATGTTGAAAAACATCAAGTGATAAATATAATACTGTTTTCATTTCTTGTTTGCTGTTCACAATTTCCCAAAGTAGACAATTACCAATGTTGGCCACGTAAATGCCTTGAGAATAGATAGCACACTTTTTGGTCTGTCTGTGAGCGTGTGTGTGTGTGTGTGTGTGTGTGTGTACACGTGGCAGTGTAATCAGTGGGATCTAATCAGCAGTGTGTAGTGTGGAGTCGGTGACATGCCACTCCAGGCCCGTGGCCCTGGTGTCACTGAACTGGCTCTCAACCCACTGAGACACCGATACACACTCCTCTGAGAGAGATATCAGTCTGCCTCATCACCCTCACACACACGCACACACACACACAAGGAGAGAGAGAGCGCGATAACAATCATTACTTCCACAGCTGATTCCGTATTTTTTCATCGAAGAAGAGACACCGCATCCTCCCTTTCTCCCTCTTCTCTCCCTCTCTCCCTCTCTCCCTCTCTCTCTCCAGCCAATTTCAGGTCTATACGGTAGAAACATCTTGTAGATTTCTTTTGTTCTTTTTTCATGCCTCCTTCCTTTTTTTTGTCTCCCTTTCCTTTTTTTTCCACCTCTTTATGTGATGTCTCCTCTCTCAGAATCGCCTCCCCTGTCTTCATCTGTAGGCAGCTGACAGCTTCTTTCACTTTTCTTTGTCAATTTCCCTCTCTCTCTCTCTCTCTCTCTCTCTCTCTTTCCCTCTCTCTCTCTCTCTCTTTTTTTTTCATCTGTCCCCCCCTCCATCTGCTTTCGCTTTTGTTTGCCCGGCCCCTCTCCCATCCCAAGTTGATAATGAGGAATGCGGTGTGACCCTGACCTCCATCGGCCCTGCGACCACCTCCGACCCCTCCAGGTGACCTCCGGTCCCCGTTTTGACAGCTTGATTAATTACCCAGTGTTATGATTTATGAGAAAAGCAGTATGTAAAAATAATAGACAACAGGTGGTCTTCAAAAAAAAAAAAAAAAAAAAAGTAGATTTGAAAGAGGTTCTAGTGGGGATTGTGGTGGCGGTGGGGTTGAGGGGGTTGGTTTCTGTGTGTGTGAGAGTGGAAGAGAGAGAGAGGATGTGTTTTACAGCCGCTTTCCATGGTTAATTGCTTTCAACCGTTTTTGAAGGCTACATCGGGTTAATAGGAAAATGTCTGTCGCTCCATGCATGGTTTCCTTAGTTGCAACAGCGTGGACGTCTCCACGTGTGTATTGGGCCGTATGGCGAGAGGATGAAGGGGATTCCAACATACATGCGTAGCTCCATGTGTGTGCTGTGAAGCATAAACCCGGCCATGTGGTAATGACACTATGGAAAATGTGCTGGAACACACACACACACACACACACACACGCACAGACACACACAGATACACTATATTCTCTGCCACCTCTTTTCTAGGTTACATCCTGTGAAAATAAGCAGAGTAAATGGCAGGGCAGAGCAGCCATGGTGTTTACCCTTCACACTTCAAACACAGCTTGTGATTGGCTGTGGCGACCTCACCTGACTCTTGGACCTGTGGTGCAACTCCACTTAGAGAGAGGTCAGACTCTTGGACTGTGTGAGTGTGTGTGTCGTCGTGGATGTGTGTGTCTGTGTGGTAATACTGTGGCCTTCAGGTTTATTGCTGGTTACATGATTGTAGCCTGTTACATGCGCTCACAGTGTGCAAGTGTACATTTGCAGGTAGGAACGAACAATTTACATGTATAAAATTACAAATTTTATCTCATGAAGGGTCACACACATGCGTGTGCACACTCACTCACACACACACACACACACACACTTCGCACAGCAACAGTCAGCATTGTCGGCAGGACCACCAGTTCTCTCTGTGGCTGTCCCTCCTAGGTCACAATAACAGGGCAGGGGTCAAGGGATTCCTCTTTGACCTTTGACCCTTGGAGGTCACGGTGGTCCTGTGATGTTCAGTAAGATTAATACCCCGGGCAGAACAACACAGTCTCATTATTCACCCACAGACTGCCGATTACTGGGAGATGACACCCAGTGCAGCACACCTACGCATTCCTTAAGCACAACTAAGCAGTCAGAAACGGATTGTTGGATGAAAAAAATAGGGCTGTTTTTTTTTTTTTTTTTTTACCGATAATCATTCAACAGTTATTATGTGCAAAAATAAAAATGAAATTGCAACTATCAAATTATGATATAGGATATTGTTGGATTGTGAATGTGTTGTTACTTTAGTTTTTTTGATTAATATTATAGCACTTTCTGTTTTCATAACACTCTCAACTATCTGGCCACTTACCCTGTTGATACTTGAGGAATGTTCACTTATTTTACTGTTGCACATATTGTAAGTCGCATCTGCTAAATGCCTAAATTATACATTGTTAGACCTGAATATGAAGTGATTAATCACGATTTAACAATTTAACAAAACACAATTTTACTGTAAAAAATTATTGAATGAAATTGTCCCTTGCCGTCGCACACACAGATGTGTTTGTGTATCGGCTTACCATGGTGATGTGTGTGCCTATAGGTCTGTGGATACACACACATGCATACATGTGTTCATGTGTCTGCAGTGTTTAGATGTGTCCTACCATTGACCCTGGCTAGCGGAGTCTGTACATATGGCCCTGCGTCTCACACCCGCCGTGTGTGTGTTCATGTGTGTTAACACACTAACTACCTGTCCAGATGGTGAAGAAGAAACATAAATTGGCAGTGCTGTCTAAGAATTTACATCCTGGTGAAATTGCTTTACCTCAATTCTGACTTGGTTGCACACTCACTGATACATTTGATCGCCGTCAGAGTCATCGTTATCATCATCTTCATCATCAGAGACTGAATTTTCACTTTTGTGGCAGCCGGTGGCCACTGTATTTTTGTCCATTCTTATGCAAAAAATTTCACAGTAGTTAGAAATTGAATCTGGTGCAATGGAAATGGTTCGGAGATAGCTGCCAAATCGCTCTTCATCACCATCATCCTCATAATCATCATCACCTTTTGTTCATTTAGTATAGTATTCCTTACTTACGAGGCCCATTAAACTCACACTTTGTCCTCCTTTCTTCCTTCCTTACACTATTATTAGTGGCCTTCAGGACAGGGTTGCTCCTGGGACGCCTGCTTTCCTCCCCCCCATCTCCTCCTGTAGCCTCTCTGCCTCCCCCTCTCCGCTCTCCTTTCTCCCTGATTTATACATTAAATAGTTAGGCAGGAGGGCAGGGAGGCACCTATCATTCCATGATCTATATCTCTCCGTGCCCTCATTAAAAATACATGTGTATGCTTAGGGGAGACAATATAGAATATATAAATCAAAATGCTAACGGCGTCAGAATAAGCCTCCTGTATTTATTTCCCCATAGCTTTCCCTCTGTGGACCGAGGACTCTCTCCTGCCTTTTTTTTTCTTCCCTGTGTGTGTGGCAACCAGTGAGCACATGTTTGATACTTTAATATTATACTATACTGGAAATATTGTTCATATATTGTGTAATATATTTGATAATCTGCCCAAGCAACACTGCTGGTTGAGATATGACACATTTTGTATATTCTGTTTTATTTTTTTCATTTTGGAAATGTGTCTGATTGTTATAATGTTAAAGGTATAAGCAGTCAGAAACATTCTGTCAGTTAAATGGCTGATAAGTGGCTATGAAGCTGATTTCAGACCTGGTGTCACAGCCCTAAAGCCCCAGTGTCTGTGAGTTCACATTCACAGTTGCTTCCCTGCGACTGACACGCCGCTCTCCTGTAAAAAAGTTGACAAATGACTTGTGTAACATTTACTTGCACAATCGATAGCTCTGACAAATTCCACCTGGACGGTGATTAATGCTACATCCACCCCCAATCTAGCAACCTCCCCCCCCCCCCAACCCTGCACCTCCCTCTGCGTGTGTCGTGCTGAGAGCAGATGAAGCAGGCCTCCGAACTTTGTGTGTGTGTGTGCGTGCGTGCGTGCGTGCGTGCGTGTTCACGTGACAGTGTGTGTCCAGAGACTTGGAGACTTCCTCTGGATCATCCATCGAGCATGGGAAGCAGCTGAACGCAGCAGAACGAAGTGGTTAAAGTGAAATTCACAGAGGTTGAGCGCGGTAAATAATTGATGCGTAAACGGGCCTTGGCATGGCACTGAGTGAGTTACTCTTCGGTGTCTGCGTGTGTCTTTATACGTCTATAACTGCAGAAAGGTGCTGAAAATAGACAGGTCGGGAGGGGAGAGAGAAAGAGACAGGAAGAGAGGAATAGAAAGTGAAACGGAGAGAGAAAGAAATGTAAATGCGGGCATGAAAAGAAGCTGAGGCATTGGGGATCAGAAGCTGTGCTATTCTCTCCACTTCCTCCACCCCACTGCTCCACTTTGAACTCATTTATAAATATTCAGCTCCACATATAAACAATATCCAAATGAGCCCAGACATCCATGCCAAGGTTAAAAACTCTGCTTCTTATTACAGACACAACTACTTGACTAGCTCAAAAGGTTAGCGTCTCGTTCTGACCCAAACTATTTGTGCTCATTAAGATCAAGAAAAAGATAATCATCACCACAGAGTCTTATTTACTTTGACCAAATTAGTGTATGACTACATTAGCGGAAGCGAACACCGAGCGCAGCGAAGTCTTTGAACTTGAAGTGAAAAGTTGAATTTAGAGAAACTTAATTAAATGTGTGCTCTTTACGACTGGAGGAACTCATGCGGTGGGCGATTTGTTCAGATTTAACTCAGGGGGAGGTGGGGAGAAGCTTTAGTTTGTCTTACTTTTCCTATGTAAACAGTTCTGTTGGCTGTTCTATTGATTACTTAAACATACAAGGATGTGGGGTTAAGCAGAGGAACAAAAAAAAAAAGAAGCAACATTTGTAAATCCCCATCTAAACCACTTAATTTTAGGTCAACAGTGAATCATGTCTTAATGTATATTGTATTATTAGCCTGTCATATTGTTATCTGTGTCAACTTTTTCATATTTGGCTGTATTTGTCAAAAACTGTAAGATAATAATATTTAGTAATCATTTAGCTGTACCCTGCATGGCCCCATGGGTATCCCTAGTTATGAAGAGGATGATTGATTTTGTGCTGACAGGCTGATGACATCCTGTCTCTCCCGCTCTCACATCACTCCTAAGATCCGCACATGTCTTTTCATAGTCTACATGGTACAGTAAGTCCTCTCTCTCCCACCCTGCCGCTCTCAGAGAGCCATAGTTGTGCGTTCGGAGGGTACGGGGGGTCTCCGGCTGGTGCTGTGTTAAAATGAGAAAGGGGGCACCGTGACTTAATCTGACAGTACTGTGCGATCTGTGTGGTATCTGAGCCTCGGGGAAGAGGGGGAGTGGGAAAAAAGAAAGTGAGAAAAAAGAGGGGGATCGGATGGATAAAGGGGCCCTGCGTGGAGAAAAAGCTCACGTAGAGACAGAGACAGACAAGGTCACCCAGAGCAGGGTGGCCCTGACAGAGAGAGGGAGGGAGAGAGAGAGAGAGTATTTGCTATTACAGTATTTACATTCCCTCTCAGCTCCTTCATGCCTCTTTATTGAAGAAGAAAACAGTGTTGCTTTTTTATGTCTGCCTCTCCCTCCCTCCTGTAATCAGTTTGTTGCTTGTATTTGATGTTGCTTCAGCCAGCGGTAGACATTTCAGTGGTAACTGAAATGCGAATGAATTGCGACGCAGCGCTTTGCTCTCGCTTATTTTCCAACTTAGTCTTTCTTCTCGGTCAGCCATTGTGCCTCGTTCAGACCTCATACCCGACTGTAGCCTGCAGACATCCCTCCCCTCCTCCTCCTTATTGGTTGAGCCACGCTGAGTGACCCTTTCCCTCTTGTCAGTCAAGCCACAGTAGCGAATCGGGAGCCGCGTATTGCAGAAACAAGGAAGTGGAGCGGTGGCTGTTGAGAAAGGGGAGCGCCCGGTCGCCCTGATCCTAACAGCCCCCCGACAGAAAACGAATAAAGTAAGCTGCCAACAAAGGCTGGGAGCCAATTTTAGTGGACACATATAGGTTACACGCTGATTCTTTAAATCGCGGCTACACGCATACGCAGATGCATTTAAATACAAATGCGGTGCGGTGAAGTGCATTTATGTGCTCCCGTTCACCAAAGACACACACACAGACACAAATCCACGCAACCATACCATCCACTTTCCTTACCACATGCACCCGTGACCGCTATCAGCCATGCTTTGTACCTGTCAAGTGCTGTCCTTTTCCCTGTGCCCAAAGCCCTGCTCGCTACATGAGAGCTCTCACATCAAAGCTTCGCCGAGCTCCACACACACAGATGAAACACCCTCTCACTCCGGCCGCCTCTCTCCCCACTCCCGCACATTAGACACATTTCATTTCATTACAACGCCACTGGAAAAATAGAGGTGCTGCTGTCTTAAAGGGACATCTTATTTACTCCCCCTCACACTCGTGTACTCGCTCGCACTCACGCACACACACACACACACACGCACCACTCGCTGTCCTTTAAATGATGCGACTGGAAGGGAAAATAATGATCTGTTACCATCAGAGTTCTAGTGGACAAACGGCATCCAATTTGACCACAAAGAGACACAACAGTGTCATCAAAGAGTGCGGACAATAGCTCGTTAAAACGGTAGAGCATGGCTCCAATTCTGTAATAATACACCACAAATAATGCATCAGTATATTATATCACAACTTCATATATGTTTGGTTTTGTGTTTTTTTAATTTCATATGATAGTTTTACCGGTAACTTTCTGATAATTAAGCGCTTGCAGCTAATTTTAAGAGCTTCACAATGCTGCATGCAGGGAGGGAGACGAGGAGATGACGGAGGAAGGGCTTCATCGCCGAGATGAGACAAGCGCCGGTTTCCCTAGCAGCGGCAGCCATTGTTGTGCTATCTGGTGTGGGACAGGCCGACAAAGGAGCGCTAAGGAGCGTCCGGAGCGGGGTGAAGGGGGTCGGGGTGCCCCCCCTCAGAGGGGTCGGGGCGACCCTCTTGACCGCTGGCCCCGGGGCAGGGACTCAGTGTGGTGGTGGCACAGGGGCACCCACAGGGCATGGGAAGAGACTTAGCCTGCACACCGCAGCAGAAAGACAAGGCTGACCCAACGCTAGACGACTGTGTGTGTGTGTTTTTGTTTGAGACAGTGTGTGTGTGTATAGGACAAAGGCAATATGACCCAACGTTAGAAATGTGTGAGAGAGAGATTTAGTGGTATAAAAGCAGGGTGACCCAAAGCTTGCAACGTGTATGCGTGTAAGATTCACACTTTGACAGCACATCACATCACAACACAAAGATCGGAATTACCCACTACTATCAATGTGTGTGTGTGTGTGTGTGTGTGTGTGTGTGTGTGGGAGAGACTTAACAGTTAGCTCAGAACACAAAGACGGAATGACCTAACTCTAGAAGGGTGTATAGCGCAGAGATTTAGCTTTCACAAAAAACACAACACAAAGACTAGGATGACGAACATTAGCTCTGTGGGAGAAATTAGTTCTGTGGGATTTGCTGAAAGCACAGACACTCTGCTGTTTAATCTGCCTATAATAACACGGTTTTTTCTTCTCAAATATATATATTTTTTAATTTATATTTGATATCAAATTTGCCAAATTATAGTATCACATAATATAGTATAATCTAATCTTTAAAATGTTTGTTATTAAATGAGCAAAAATATGAATCACATAATTTGTGATAGAGCTTTATTTTCATGTGAGTAAAAATGATGTTAACAGAGCAAATTGCAAGCAATATTTATCCAAGAAATGCGTCCTTAATGTATTTTATTCAGTCCACTGGCATCAGACTCATTGTTGTAAACTTGTTATGTGTGTTGGTTGGAGAGAAGAATAAGAGGAGGAAGTGTCGGGACAGGGAGAGCAGTGTTGTCCTGACACCAACACAGACCTCTCAGTGTTCAAATAAATGATGGTTTCCGACACAGAGGTGAACTCGGCGGCCCTGCTGCACCAGACTAAGTACGCTGAGGACACTGGTCGCCTTTACAGCGATGTCCTTCTGGGTGACTGGACAGCTGAAAGGGTTAGCACTATTAGCACCGTTAGCCCGGTTAGCTGCGTTAGCCCCTGTAAAGGAAAGGCCATAGGCTATAGGCCACTCAGGGTTAGCACAGGGACGCTAAAGGCTAGGAACCGGGCCACTTGAGGTTAGCATTAGTGTGCTTAAGGCCAGGAAGGGTTATTGACCAGCGAGGGTGAGCGTAAACCTAGACAGGGTTTTAGGCCACTCAGGGTTAGCATCAGAACACTTGGACCAGTGTTGTTACACCATTAACTTTTGGCCTCATGAACCAGGATTGGAGGAAAGGGGAAACGCACACAAAGGGATGTGAAGGTGGTTGGGTTCAATGGGGCTTTTCCTTTTTCTTTCTGTCATTCCGTCCCACCATCGAATTTGTCAAATCCCACAGAACAGCAAATTTACAGTGCAGCAGATTTCTCATTTTATCATTTGTTAATTAATGTATTTTTTTTCTTTATATATTATTTATATTATTATTTATTGATTTTTTAAATGTATTGATTTATTTTTCATTTTATCTTGTTTTATGATGGTGGTGTCATTGGCTGAACTGGTCTTGTCAGTTATTTTATCAGGCTGCCACCAGTGGGCAGTGGCACAAAGCTGGTGTGGGTCTGGTTAGTCTACATCTCTCTCTCTATCTCTCTCTCTATCCCCCCCCCCACACCCCCCCTCCACCCTCTCTCTCTCTCTCTCTCTCTCTCTCTGTGTCTCTCTCTCTCCTCTCCTTAGCTGTCCCTCCCTCCCTTTGCTCCTCTCTTCCCTCTTCATCCGGCCATCTATCCATCTGTCTCCATGTGTCTGAACCTGTGTATCTGTCTGTAGATGTCTCTGCGGTGTCTGAAGGCTGAAGTAAGTCCTCTTAATAGATCCTGACCCATTACCTCTCCCAATGCACCTCTCCCGCCACACATACACACACACACACACACGCACACGCACGCACGCACACACATGCGCTTCTAGGTTTGGAGAGAATAATCTAACTAGAATTCATATACAAAACATAAACATGGACAGGTATGAATAGTTTTTTTTACTTATAATTCACATAATCACATTTGGTAAATTACCATGATACTTGGTTTGCTGTTTCTCAGACTAAAAGACCACACAGCTCTTTTTTGATGTGTTAATTCAGTTTTTACTTTTAATTTCTACCTGAAAATTCTTAAATGATAAAAGGAGATTTTCAAAATACATTGGTTGAAATTTCAGTGCATATTCAAGGAGTTAAGTGAGAGAATTTTTAAAGCACAAGCTCGCACAAGTTTTAATTTAATTTAATAATAAGCAATTTGATTATGCCCAATTTCATTCTCACTCCAAAATGTTTTTTTTTTTTGTCTATTTACTTGAATAAGGAGGAGAGGAGAGCATGTCTGAATTTGAAATGGAGTGAGAATACGACTAATTTTATAATCTGGATAAGTGAGAAAGTGTCATTTTGCCGTTGTCAACACACGGCAGGTGCTGAGGGAAGGGGTGTGTGGCGGGGTTGACGTGGATGGGCACAGGAGGGACACACACACGCTGCGTCAACGGAAGACAAGCACATTGTGTTAACACTTATTAAGGAAGAGGAGACGTGCTGCCTTGAGCAGACAGGGTGTGTGATGGCGACTTGTGGAGGAAACTGAGCGACATTGCCGCTCTTAACTCCCTTTCACATCTCCTAAAGGCCTTTTTGTCAGCACTGATATCTTTCGTACTCCTGAGTGTGCGTGTGTCTGTGTGTGTCTGCACGCGGGCGTGTGCCTGTAAGTTTGAGTCTTGGGGTGTGTGTGCATTCACAGTGGGGGTGGTGTGTGTAAAGCACGGCCAAAGTGGAACAGGAATCCATCCATTTCCTGCTTTAGTTTCAGAGTGCTTGGGACAATAAACACGGTTAATTAAAATGGCTTCAAAGTTGAAAAAGTCACTAAAGGCTACAGGAAAACTTCCCCTTCTCCACAATAAGTTTCCCCTCTGTCAGTCTCTCATCTCATCACCACTTGTTTTTTTTTTTTCCTCTCTCGAACGTTTTCTCTCTTTGTTTTGCAAAAACACTTCACTTCAATTTTGACAGTTTGAAGTGGTATATTGATTGTCAAATTTTATTCAAAAAATCATTTTAGTCTTTTTGTTTTCTTAGGGAGCTTTGTTTTGATTTTGAAATGATATATTTATGTGGAGTTTTATCTGGAGTGCTGTCTGTGTGAGTTTCAGGTCACGCACACACACACACACACAGACACACAAGGACATACACACAGCGGTGTATGCAGTTGTGGCTAACTCTTAAGTTGAGTGATGGTGGGATCGATTGGGTTTGATATTAAGTGACACATGGCCTTTGGAGTCACTAAATGCTACTCGCCGGCTGAAACCACCGTCGCTGAATTCCAATCCCCCAGTTAGTTCTTAGTCATGTCCCCGCGGTGACACACAGTCTCTTCTCTTTCTCACTTTCTCTACCCTCTGTTCCTGTCTGGATTTGCATCTTTACCCACAGTAATCTACCAATCTGGATCTTTTAAGAATTGTTCTGGTCTTATTTGCTCGGGGATATCCACTGCTGAGCTCTTTCTCACACACCTTGAGCCCCTAGCAGACCCAGACTGAGAGGGAAGGTCGCTGAGCTTCATCATAGCAGAGAGTACTGTTAACATGTAGTCTGTATAGGAGGTTTGACTAAGTTAATATTGACATAAAAAAAAAAAAACCTCCAAACTTTTCTGAAAATAAGAAAATACCTGAGCCCCCCTGGTCTCAGTGCAATGAGACATTTCCTGCATGTTGGGGGATAATGTTAGGTGATATTTGCACTAAATAATCAAATGTGGGCAGGGCAAAATTGGATATATACTGTATATGTGGCTCTAATATGATATTGTGGATCTAAAGTTATATGGCTGTTCAGGATCTGCAAATTAAAAAAATAAACCTCATGTACACGCTGCAGACGCGATATGAACAGTAGCCGATGCGATTCGCCACGGCTCTCATTCACGTGCGGCTGTATATTCTCTCTCTTCTTCTTCTAGGACGGCTACGGCGTGATGGTGCTCAACCCCAATGAGAACTACCTGGAGGTGGAGAAGCCGGCCAAGTCCTCTCCCCTGCCCTCCCCTCCCGAACCCTCGGACGAACCCGCCGAGAAGAGGGAGCGCAAAGACGACAAAGAGGGCAAGAAGAAGCGGGAATTCTACGAGAAGTACCGCAACCCCCAGAAGGAGAGGGAGACGGAGCGGATCACTATACGGGTATGTGGCGGAAGGAGGGAAGGAGATAGTGGTGTGAGGAAGTGGAGCAAGGGAGGGACGTAGGGAAGGAGAGAGGGAGGAGAGATAGGAAAGGACGGGAGAGCCGGGGCGGAGGGACGATGTTGAGATGTTGAGCAAAATCAGAAACGATGGAGGGAGGTGGATGGAGCGAGAGTTCGGGATTGGGGGAGGTAGGAAAAGGGACGTGTGTGAGAAAGTGGGAGGGGAGGATTTCGGGGGCGAGAGATAGAAGAGGCAAGAGAAGGGCGGGAGAAAAGGAGGGAGGCGGTTAGCGGTTAGGATGCAAGGGAGGAAGGAAATGTTAGGTAACGAGGGAGGAAGGGAGGATGGGAGGCAGAGGGAGAAAGAGAGGCTCTTGTGTGGTCAGCCTGTGTGTGAAGAGGTTGGCCGAGCTCCAGTCGCCTCTCAGTGAGCAAGTGTTAACCACATGGCTGTCCTCCCTCTCTCTCTCTCTTTCTCTCCCTCTTTCTCTCTCTCTCTCTCTTCTCTCTCTCTCTTTCTCTCTCAGATGGTGGGCTGGTCAGTGCAGCTCTGGCCCTTCACTCTTGTTGACCGCTGGGATTATTATCTCCCTAACACACACTCTGCAAACACACTGCAACATTCTTATCATGCTACACTGACCGTACACCCCCTAATCATACACACACACACACACACACACACACACACACACACACATACACACACCTACCTCGAGGCACCTAGCTCGGGCAGTTTACCATGTGGTCAAACAAAGGAAATGAACCCTTTGCATAAATCTAGCTCCATTATCAAAATAAATATGGCCAGAGTGATGAGAAATGGAAACAATGTTCTGTTCCTCATAGATGGCTTTTGTTTCACCCCTGCCGTCGAACAGCTTGTTTTGCCACTTCGATAAGGTCCAGGCAGTTTGTCACCACATTTAATATTCTGTCATTCGTTCTTAATGGCTCTCATGCAGTAAGATGATAAAATTAAGGGCATGGTGACCCAGAAGTTTTCCCGTTGCAAGCTTTAATATGAGAAGAGTGTTCATCGATTATCTTTGTCTTACTTCGGTTGATGGCAGTAGCGTCACAGTAATGCGTGTACATTTGAGCGTGTGGGTGGGTGTTTGTGTGTGTTTTTGTGTGTGTGCGTGCGTGCGTGTGTGCGTGTGTGTGTGTGTGTGTGTGTGTGTGAAAGACGTCAGTCTCTGGTGTCTGACAAGAGTTAGGGCTGCTGTGGGACTAGCGGGCGGTGTGTGAGCTGTCAACGCAGGCTTTTTTCTCACACCCCCCTGACAGTACCTTTACACACACTCTAATAAGGGATAATTAGCTGCAGTGCTATCTTACTCTATCGTACTGCCTTGAATGTGCACTGGTTTTCCCACCATACTGCCTTAAAGATGAACTTTATAGGCCCTACTACCATAGTAGAGTACTTAACACTTTGTGACATTATAGAGGAGTTGTGGTAAACAATCCCTCATGTTTTTCACAGTAATACAGTAAACTAACTTGCATCTGCTGTCAGCTCTCTGCTTGATTGAATCAATCACTGTATTTTGTGTAGCTGTCTTATTGTGAGTTATTATTATTATTATAGCTGAGTTATTATGTGAGTTCTATTGCTTATTGCATGTAAACAAGTTTGGTTTATTACCATTATGACTTCAGGGAACAGGTGTGTGTGTGTGCGTGTGTGCATGCGCGTGTGTGTGTGTGTCTGATAGTGCTCTCCATGTCCTCTCAGACTTAAGATGACGTGGAGGAGCTCATATTAACACCTTACTAAATGTTTTAACTTGAAGGTGTAACTTGAAGGACTCTCAAATCACATAATGATCTCTCTCTTCCTCCTTTCCTCCCTCTCTCTCTCTCTCTCGCTCTCTCTCTTCGATCTCTCCGTCTCCTACTCTGGCTCTGTCCTCCCTCTCCCTCCTCTTGCCTGAAACCTTTAACACTCCGTAACACTAGCAGCGTGAGATCATTAGCGCGGTCCCAACCAAGGTTTCCCTATTCTACTGGGGAGTCGTGCAATATTATTCACATTTTGATATTGGCCTCGCCTTGCTTTCCCCGTGCCTGCATAATGCATGCTGGACAGGGCCAGATGCATGGAGACGAGGGCAGGAGGCTGCAGTGGTGCTCTGTCTGTATTAGGCCACAGTGTCTCTTATAGTGTATTACTGTGCAGTGAAACATCGTCTTAGCTTTTACAACTGAGTCCGTGGGATAGAACTCAGGACGGATGATTTAAGTAGTCATTTAAGAAAGGATTTAAGAAAATACCACACTAACTTCAGTGTTTTCCTGTTTGATATACTTTTAACTAGCACACTGATCATTTATTCAGCAGTGGACACCAGAACAGTGTTCAGTGCTGTGGCATTTGAGGCTAAGGAAGAATAGAGAGATGAAATTTGCTGCCTGTGGCTTGTATTTCTCAGATCAGGCTAATACAAAATTGTCCTCATTAGCCAGAAAACTGGGGGTCACAGAGAACGTTTAGAGTTTGCAGCCAAATCCATTTGTCGTTAGATGAAGGGACTGCGAGACTCGGGATAAAGATGAGTGAGTGACCATGTCGGCTCTGTCCTGGTGCCCCCTGACCTCTGACCTGTGACCCGGGAGTCAGCAGGATGTTAGTGTGTATGACCTCCCCTCTCTATCGTCCACGCCTCCTCCTCTGCACCGCTTTACTCTCCACTGCTCCGCCTCTGTCCTCCCCGGAGTAAGCTGTCACATACACACACACACATACACGTACACACACACACACACACACATGCACGCACTCAAAGGCACACACATACTGGCACACAGAGAAAAGAGTAAAGGAGGTGGAGAAAAAAAGAGATGAACTGAGATTTGTGTGTGTGCGTGTGCACACGTGTGTGTGTGGTTGCGCTGTGATTCTTGTGAGGGTGTCTTTCTTCTTCACCTCTCTTAGTCAGGGTGGGTGGGAGATCAAATCAAACCTCTTTAGCAGGGCTATTTTCATGTATTTTAGCAGCACCCCCAACACGCGTGCGTGCGCGCGCACACACACACACACACACACATACACACAAAACCCAAACCCTTTTAAACCCTACACCTCCCTCTCTAACCCCCACTGTTGGAGTTGCAGGACCACCTGCACACAGCCACTCAGACACACACACATACACATACACACACACACACACACACACGCATGCACACACATATGCACACACATATCGGGCCCCCAGATAGAGTTGAGTTGATTAATACGCTTCCTTACACACATTAATAAGCTCTTAACTGCTTTTAGGATTCTTACTTTTTAGCCTTGGGTTCATAGTGTGCAACCTCTCAACCTTATCTAATCCCTCTCCTCTCCTCTCCTCTCCTCTCCTCTCCTCCAGATCACACACCACTGGCCCATGTTTAGGGGGATGTCGGTGAAGGAGGGAGAGAAAGAGAGAGGACAGAGGGAGGGATGGAGGGATAGAAAGTCTGATAGGAGGGATGCTGATGAGGATAGTAGAGGGGAGGGGGGCGCTTTCTTAGCACTTTGCCATATAGAAGTTTGGGAGTTCACTTTACTCTGAATTTTAGCAGTAATCCAGTTAGCTATTTTCTGTCAGCCAAGCGGAGGAATGGCAGGAACAAAAGGCACATTCATGGGCTTAAGAAGCTTCCAAAGAGTTCACCCAAGGCTGGCTGGCTGGGATTAGGCCAGCAGGCCCTGGAAAGAAGAAGGAAAAAAAAAAGAGCAAAGGGGACAAAAAACAGAGCTGCGCCTTTCTTTAAGCACCACTTATTTTTATAAATGACTGGAATACTTTTCTCTCTCTCTCTCTCTCTCTCCTACTTTTTTTTGCTTCTCCTTTTAACATCTCACATTGTTACGTTTCTTAAATGTTCAGAGAGAGAGAGAGAGAGAGACACTGAGAGAGGCCCTCACTCCTATAGCGTTTTGAAGTAGCAGATTGAGGCTACGTTTTCTTTTCTTTCTCTCCCGCTATATTCAGCTCTCGAGCACCAGCGCAGCTTCAAGAATGAGAGATCTGTATGATTGAGACCTGAGTACCTCGAATGCTTTCGCTACGACATCTCTCTGCTTTTCTCTACCATCATTCATTTGGCACAATCACGCCACAATGGGGAAGAAAGTATTGGGGCTCTTCAGTGTCCCGGTGTTTTCATTCAAGGCATTGTTTATTCCCATGTATATAGCCATCACCTCTGGTTAGATTCCATATAAGATGGTCTATTATGGGTAGGACAATAAGGCTTTTATTGTTCCTTATTATTTAATACTATGCAATTGATATACAATAAACAACTCACCCTGTATCGTGTCCCCAGGATAATGCTAATATTGTCCTTCGCTTGTTGATAAAGACCTAGACCTAGACCTAGACCCCATTCTTTGTCCATTTCGCAGTTTTATATATGTCTAGTGAAATGGCATGCTCTCATTTGGTCACATGGTATACTTGCTCGTTGCATTACATGTGTTGTGGCTTGGCTTAACAATGTTCTTTTTTTTTTTTTTTTTCACCACTGCACATTGGATTGTATTTTCCATTTCGTGCCTTGTAAAGTCGTTCTGTCTTCAGTCCAGACTCGGGATTCTTGGAGTGTTGTGACCTCCATTTTAAGGTGACAGATGTGGGACAGAGACAGGGGTGTGTGTCATACTGATCTGAATGTTGCGGACCATACAGAGTGTTGTTTCTTAAAGGAGGGAGCATCCATTATTTAGGTCTTGCCTCTCCATGACCCATGTTCCCCGCTGCAGCCGTCCACTGGGGCCGGCTGAGATCCTTGTCCTTGTCTGTGTTTAGCAGATGTCCTGTTTCCCCGTGTCCACATTGTACTACAAAATGCCCAGAGGATTCACAAACGTGCACGCACACACATTCACACACCTACACACACACACACACACACACACACACACACAAACTTGATTATAAACATTAACACGCACACACAAAAACACACAGCCCGATAATTGCATTTCACTTGGTGCTACAGTGTTTCTCTATGGGCCTGGGTTTGTGCTCTTTGTCACCTTCACCCCTTTGCCCCAATCTGTGGCCCAGGGGCAATTATACAGACAGGGTTTATTTGACCTTTGACCTGTGGTCGTACCACCGAGTAAGGCTCAGCATATCCAAGGACAGCTAGGGACTTGATTAACCTCTGAACTTGGTCAGAGGAGAGGTCAATGGCCAGGACTAGAGGGCAGCTCACCTGCATGCTGCAGAGAACGAATTGGCTAGATGCCATCTTTGTATTTGCGCTTGTGTGTGTGTGTGAGAGAACATTTACACTGTGCGCATGTATCTTTGTGTACGAACTATGTCTATGTGTCCTTAAAGCCACAATACATGTGCACTGCAGTGTGTGGAGTGTTTTAAATCCAGGAATATGTTTTTGTGTTTGGTGAATTTACTGTATCATTGAGTGCATTTGGCTGCATTAATTTCTGCAGGTCTGGTAGATTTTGTGCTTGTCAGTATGTGCAAGCATGTCTGGATATGTGTTATGAGCTTGTGTGTGTAAGTATGGCAGAGTGTGTAGTGTGTGTGTGTGTGTGTATATACATACCTGTGTGTGTGTGTATGTGTGTGTGTGTGTGTGTTTGCTCAGGGCAGAACCAGTGTAGCTGGTCTCAGATCCCTGCTCCCAATCTTCTAGTCAGGTCAACCATCAAACACATCCATCCTGCCCTTCCTCGCACCTCCCCACCCACTGAGCTAGCGCTCTCTCTCTCTCTCTCTCTCCCTCTCTCTCTCTTTCTCTCTCTTCCTATCCCTCTCTCTCTCTCTTTCTTGCTCTCTCTCACTTTCTCTCTGCGCACAACCCTGACGTGGATACAGGCTGACCCGCATACAGACATAGACGCTCACACACACACAAACGCGCACACACACGGCACCTCAGGGTCATCCTGGAACAAACACAGCCTTGTCTGCCTGCCCGCTCTCCTTTGCCTTATGTCAATTAATGGCTCGCAGTAATTTCACCTGACAATCCGGGCGGCAGCGCGAGGCTAGCCGAGATGTCACAGCGATGACCTTTCTGGCCCGCAGCCGCTCTTTTCTAATAAAGAATCTCACAAACCCACAGCAACTTCCTTTGTACTTTGTTAATGAGTTATTGATTTGAAACAATGCCCTGGCAAATATTGTCAGAGCAGACTGACCCCACCAAGGTCACGCTATTTTATTGTATACAGTCTGAGCACGCTAATCTGCACGTGGGATGACATGTACGCTATAGTTTTTCTCCTTTCTCTGGCTCTGCCTCTCTCTCCCCCTCTCTCTCTCTCTCTCTCTCCCTTGCTCTCTCTTTATATAGACCCCCACCCCCCCACCAGCAAAGTGCAATAACACACCTACACATACCTCCCTCTCTCCCTCTCTCTCTCTCTCTCTCTCTCTCACTCACACACACACACACACACAGTGTCTCCCCCTCTTGTTAGTCTCGCACACGTTTTTCACCTCGTTCTCCCTTTTCTCTGTCTCTTTCTCACATCATTATATTCCCAACTCTCCATAGGTACTATACCTGCTAATTACCCACAATGCCACAGTCATTATTTTCCCATCTCTGCTGCTAATTTGCTCCATACCTTCCTTTCCCCCACTCTACCAGACCCATCAGTTCCCAGACAGCTTCTAGCTAACTTCAGCTCTCTGTCTGCCTTAAAAGAGAGTAAAGAAAGAAACAAAGACAGGAGGGGGGAGAGAAAAAGGGAGAGGGGTGGCGAAGGAGTGCACGTCCCAGACATTGATTAGAATGCAATTGCAAACAGGTGTCGCTGAGGTCCACTTTTTAATAGCGCGCGTGGAGACGCACAGACGTGTACGCGCTCTCGTACACACAAACACACACAAACTAACTCACTCTAATAGCCTCTGTGCTAATACCAAACATGTAATTACGTACATTGCTTATTTAATATTTAATCATTAGGCCAAATGAAAACAATTCTGTTCCATGCTGATCAGGACATATTAAATAGTCTAATGACTGAGGCTGCAGGTGGGTTTACCCAGTGTGTGGCCTGAGAGCGGAGGGAGGGAGGGAGGGAGAGATCGGTCAGCCCGTTAGTCTTGGTGTGTGTATTTGTGTGTGTATTTTTGTGTGTGTATGAGCACCCGAAGACTGGTGCAGGAATTTGTTTCTACCTCTTTCCAGGTGGGAGGAAACTCTGGGGGAATATTTGTTGTTTGTTGCGTGTTTGTGTTACTTTTCAATATGCTTTAGCTCTCGCTCTAACACTTTGAAAATAGTTATCGACATTTTTGCTAGATTGAAACCAGCGCTGCCCCAACAAAATAGCCCAAACCCAATAAAGCTGTTTAGGGATCCCGTGACACCGTCCTGACACTGTTGGCTCTCACTGAAAAGTTTGCGAGTGTAAAAAGTATAATGGCTCTCATCCACTAGACTCCTTCCAGTCCCCAGTCCTCACCGTCTCCCTCGCTAGAATTTCCAGCTTCCGCAGAAGTTTTCTGACGTCCTGTGTGCTTTGGGGTGGCGGAGGAGGAGGAGCAGGGAGGTCTGGAGCGGTTGTTTGTCAGAGTGTGTTGATGTTGTTAGATTCATTGTTTCCTGTGTTGGTCGGACACTGGGTTTGTGTTGGCGTTGGGGCTGTTATTCTGGCTGCAGTGCACTCCTCTCCTCTCCTTTCCTCTCTTCTCTGCTCTGCTCTCCTCTCCCTGCTTCTCATTACGGTGAATAAACACAGGGCAAGAATTGGACCGGACAACTTCTGAAGAAACAGGGGAGTGTGTCCGTGTGTGTGTGTGTGTGTGCATGCATCGGAGCGTGTCTGTGCGTGTGTGTGTGTGTGTGTCTGTGTGTGTCCATGCGCGTGTATGTGTTTCTTTGGATTGCAGTGTGAGTTGTTGACGGCTGAGTAATGGAAAGTGCTAAATTGAACAAATTCTTGAAACTGGACAATTGAACGGCAAACACATTCAACAAACGACCCACAGTTGGAACCAGTTACACACAGCAAAGTGGGCTAGATGGTCACACATAATGTGGCGTAGCAGGTTGTCTAGCAGTTTTCACGGTGACGTAAGGTATCACACATAATCAGCATTCTGTAGATTGACCGTACAGGAATTTGCATCATACCTTCAACATTTTAGATGGCTAAAACCGCATTATACTTAAGTGACTGCAGCCTTTGTGGTTGTGTAAAAACTTTATGTATAATATAATACTGACTGAGCTGTCTCGTCTCTGAGTATATATTAGTCGTCCCTAGCTGTGTGGTGAAAGCACTTAGATAGGATTATACTTTAGTGAGCTGTCTGCTTTGGAGACCGTGATGACTGACAATAAATGCACATCAGTTCTTTATGCGCGGATGTACGTGCGTATCAATGAGCGTGCGTGTGTGTGTATCGGGCAACATGTCAGCGAATGCTAACTCCAGTGCTGAGAGAACCTGTCAAGCCACTCTCAGAGTGAGAGAATTACTCAACACACTGCTGTCTCCCTCAGCTAGACACACATACACACACACACACACACACACACACACACACACACACACACACACACACACACACACACAGATATACTGTATACCCTCAATAATCTATATCGCTCTCTTTCTCTCTCTCTCTCTCTCTCTCTCTCCACATTTTTCTTTCTATTTGATAATAGTTGGCTGTCAGCATCTGGAGACTGTCTGGTCGTCTGGACTGTCTAGGGGGCAGATTCGTATTTTATATTCTCTGAGGGGAGAGTATGGATCACTATATGCTCAATACACACACACACACACACACACACACACACACACACACAAACAGTACACACCTTCACCTGTCCCTTGACAGTCATGGCTGAAGGATGCTGGCAACAGGTGTGCAGTGGGGACCCTATTCTGACAGCGCTGGCAGATGCACGCACACACACACACACACACACACACGCACACACACACACACGAACATTGAGGAAAAATGTGGAAAATAAATAAATAAGGTATAAAACTGTGTGAGAGCTGGTGACAGGAAGCCGGTCTCGCAGGGCGGCGTGCTCCACTGCAGCTAATTAACCCCAGGAAATAATTGCAACAATATGCAAATGCTGTTTAGATAATTCACTACGCTACCATGCCAGGTAGTCAATCACACAGAGGCCTGCCGCCGAGGGTGGTGGCGAAGAATGTGTGTGCGTGTGTGTGTATGTGTTGGGGGGGGGGGGCGTTGTAACACTGTGCTCTCCACTTTTGAGGTGGGGTGGGTTGGGGGGTGGGGGTGCTCACCTGTCTGCCGTGACGACAGCAACACAAGGATGAATTTATGGCTAGATAACATGGACATCAATTAGGTACGGTATGGCCAGATGTGGCACACGATTTGCCCAAGTTAGTCCAAATTTGACGTCATAGTTTTTGTCTTGTAATAGAGAGCACAGATCAAGCAAAACATGGACCAATGTTCCCTTCAAGCTGTGTGCAGGCACTGACCTCTGTCTAAAAATGTTTCACATGGATCAAATCATGATATCTTGTCAGTCATTACTCAATTTTGTCCTCAGACAGTCAAGAAGTTTTGTTGGCATATGATATTACACGCATGGACTTTGCCATAACACACACAAACACCTTCATAAACACACATGTTGGAATGTACAGTGGGAACCCCTCATTGCCTCCATTGCAGGCATTGCCATTAAGGGCTGGGTGGAGTGGTGGACAAAAGAGGAGAAGGAGGAGTGTAAGAACAGGTGGCATCAGCGGAGGAGAGAAGGAAAGGGGGAAAGGAATAAGGGAGGGATGGAGGGAGGGAAGGCGGGAGGGCAGGGAGGCAGGCAGGGTAATGAAATGGGCTTCGTAGATGAAGGGTGACATGGCGGAGGAGAGGGGAGGGAGACTTCAAAGGACTTTGATGTCACAGCCCTTCAGACAGACAACTCTGCCTCAGCCAGCCCCTCCACGCACCCAGGCAAACACACACACACACACACACACACACACACACACACACACACACACACACACACAACATTGATGGCAGAAGGGCAGGGCAGAGAGGAGTTGCCTGCTGTTGCATCACACTCTGTGGATAGAGGTGGGTGCTGACACTACAACCCCCTCATGCTAATCTAGCAGTAAACACAAACACTCTGACAGGTTAATTTACCTCTAGACAAACACAGTAACAAAAACACACATCAGCACATCATCAAATAGTACATGCGCACACACACTCGCACACAAACCCAGATACACACACACACACACACACACACACACACAAGTGAAAACACTTCATCAAATCACAAGCCACCTCACTTTCCTCCAAAAGTAAAGTTTGTACCCTGTTCTTTATAATGTGTGCATTTTACACCGTCTTCTCAATTACCACCTTTAGGAAAGGACATGTTGAAGTAATTATCTCACTGTGGTATCATACTGTGTTACTTTGTAAAAAGCAAACACATTTATGGAAATTAACAGGATAGTCTCTTAAGACACCTCCTCTGTCCTTTAACTCATATCACTAATTATTTGTTTTCAGACGGAACAGTTTGACACTCAATTAACAGATGAGGTTCCATCCTCTATAGGCTGTCTGTTTGTTTATCTCAAGATATTCTTTTTTGTATACATCTGTATGCTAATTAAGTTTTGTGTGTGTGTGTGTGTATGCGCGTCTGAATATATGCATGTTTGCATCCAGCGTGGTGTTATCATAAATATGGTGTGGTCTAGTGATCTAGGGATACAGGTGTTTCTAGTCGACAAGGCTCCCTGCATAGTGTAACCTCATGTGGGAATGCATTGTTGATTTCTATTGTGAACCAGACAGTTTGATAGGAAATCAAAGTCTGGAATCAATGTCACAAGTTCATTAACGGATGCCCTATTCTCGCCTGTACTTTTACTATTGTTCTTTCCAGCCCAGGGTAAGCGTGTACATCTCTGGTTAATTAAACATGTCTTCTGTTTTTGTGTGTGTGTGTGCGCGTGTGTGTGTGTGTTTGTGTGTGTGTGCGCGCATGTGTGTGCATGCAGGTGAGTGAGAGATATGTGTATTCATTTGTGAGTGTATGCATGGATGCAGAAATGTGCCCGTGTGTGTGTTTTGTGTATGCGTGTGTAGGTCTCCTCTCTGTTGTTTTTTCCTCTGACCTTCCCCTTGTGTCTTCCCATTATGCCTCTACTGGCGTATAGATGGGCCATCGATCTGGGAACGGGGTACAAATTAAGATTTAAACGTTACGTCACCCAGCCTATTGAGTTTTACATTTAGGGCATTTGCAATATGCAAGACTTATTGATCTACTGAAGTGTGGCTCTTTATAGAAACCACCCCTGGCCACCACCACTTTTCTTTTTCTTTTTTTACTCTTTTACACCTCTCTCTTTTTGGCTGGCCCTGGGGTGCACCTTTTGATGCTGTAACTTTAAATTTCTAAGAGTTTGATAACTCTATTTATTGATGTTTCTCTCTCTTCGGCTGGATTGTCGTCCCTCAATATCTTGCATAACTGTCCTTTTCAGAGTTTGTTGACAGCATTTGAGCCTATGAAGTTTCTATCAATCTTTTTGTTATGGATATAACATCAGAGTCTCTTTTTTTATGTTGCAGGAAAATGGTTCCCCCGAGGAACACGTGCTGTACGTGTGGGACCACTTTGTGTCCAAAGCCGCAGCCAAGAATGTCTTCATCATGGCCCACAGCTATGGAGGGCTGTCTTTCGTTGAGCTGGTGAGTGTTTTAGTTTTCCACTTGTCCTCCCTACCTCCCACAGACACACAAAGACACATACAGTTTCATGTGTGCAAAGCTACATATTAACACCCATGCATACACACAAACATATTAATGTGAGAAAAAGTACATATTCTAACACAGAGATTTCTAGCGCTGGTCACCTCAGGGAGACAAACAGCGGAGTGATACTGTGTGAAACATGGTGGAACGATTAAAAATAAATAGCATTTAGTTTCTTTGAGAAAGTGCTGCTTCTGTAAACAATCTGGTTCATCCTTGTCCTTGGGCACTATCCACCTCCTCTGCACATCAAGAACAGGAGAAAAAGAGGGATGGTTAAAAAAAAACTAGGGATGGCAAAAACAACAACAGTGGTACTGTTAAACCATGCTGCAGAGCATGCAGATCCCCAAGCCTTAAGAGAGGGACGGGATAGGTCGAAAGACGGTGGGAGGGAGGTGGATTTGAAGGAATTAATGGTGCACAGGGGAGGGTGAAAAGAAAAGTTTGGCCAGCCTCTTGCCTTTTTAACTATACTGTCATGGTAAATGGGTCTACAGTGTGCCTTTTGCAGGTTATGTGACGGCTTCAGAGGTTTATTCTCTATTTTCTAGTCTTTGGTTTACCATCATGTTCTAGTGGGCTTCTGCATCACAGTATATTATTGACCGTCTCTTTCTCATCTGTAATTGTGTTTTAATGATTTGAGTTACATAAGAGTAAAGCTGCAGTGCTCGTGTAGCCGATACCATCTTGTTGAGTTATTCGTGTTGAGCCAATGTAGCATTCTGAACTCATGGTGTAAAGATGATGGGGAAGTTGAAGTTTGCACCCTGCTAGCCTGCTAAGGCACTATGCTACTTGTGTTAGCATCCAATTTAACGTACATGTGCATGCTAAACATGCTAGGCTACAATTGGCATACTCATGTACTATATCACTTTAGTTGTCATATAGCATCCAAACTAATGTCATTTTGTAGACCTATATTAGGAAAGGAAGGCTAAGGTGCCATGCTAGCAGTGTTATCACATAGTCTACTCATCGTTGTTTAGGCATTTGCTGTCAGAAATATCAATTGTGAGTTGACACAATTGATGAACACACATGAACGACCTAACAAAGTGGTAAATACGACTGGGAAAGTTGGGATTTTCTGTAGTACTGATGAAGTAACAATTTTTATGATATTGTTTGGCATGCTGTGTAAATAATCAGTATTATTGTAACAACTGTTAGCTGAGAAATTAATTCAAATATTGATTGCATGCGTAATGCACATCTTATCATCTTGCTGCAGCACACAGTAGCTCTGTACAGCTAGATTTCAAAAATAAAACAGCCACCAAAAATCTACTTATGTTACAGGATCTATTTTGTTATTGCTGACTAAAAACTCTTGAATGCATGATGAGTCATATTTGCGACTTCCGAAACACTTAACTGACGAGGAGCACTTGAAGGAAGCAATATACCATGCTAGGTTTGCTGCTAACAAATTGTGCTAGCTGTGTTAGCATTTAAAATACTGCCACTGCATAGGACTGTACTGTATTAAGCCATGTTAGCTAACACACTGTGCTAGATGTGCTTGCACGTCTTTCTATGATCTGACAGCTGGGTAACAGTGCCAGTCTGCTGGTTTCTTGATCTGAAGGATTTACTGCTAGACTCACCACAACCCATATTATTTAGGACATATCTCTCCTCTTTTCTTAAGAAGGGGAGGAGGAGGGAGGCGGGAGAGTGAGGATACGGCTAGTGGGGGATTAAAGGTGGGCACTTGTCCCACTGGTGATTTCAGGAATATTTTATTTTCTTTCTTTTTCCTTCACCTACTCTTTTTTTGTTTAGTATTTTGTAATTTTAATTTGGCTGCTAAATATTCATGCAGTGTTTTGTCCGTGACAGCCTCACAATCTCCTGGGCTTTCTCCCTGTGTGACGAAGACTAGCTATTCTCTCTATTTGTATCTCTCTGTCTCTCTATGTTTCCTTCAGTCAGTTTCTGTCTCGCACTCTCTCTCTCTCTCTCTCTCTCTCTCTCTCTCTCTCTCTCTCTCTCTCTCTCTCTCTCTCTCGCTCTCTCTATAAAGGCCTCAACAAGGTTCTAACAGCTTTCTTTTATGTGATGTCCTTGTCACACGAAACCCTCTTAAAAACACTCATGTATGTGCATATATAAATACATAGCATATTGCAGATGCGGTATGGGGAAGATAACATCAAAACAGAGACTTCAGAGATGCTTGTGTTCGCTTTAAGTGACAGGGTGTTGGAATATGTCACTGTCAGGTTTCCCTCGAGGCCATCCCACATTCCGTTGTCTATCACTGTCGAAACGCCCTCACCTTTTACAGCCTCCTGAACATACATATATATACACACACTGACACTGACATGAACACACACATGCATGCACAGTTTTCATTACCTGCCCTCTATCGCCCACCTGTACCCCTTAGCAACTTCGTCTAGAGAAAGAAGCTGTAGCCTTATTCCAATCAATCACAGCAATTTTGAGGAGAATCTCTAGTTTCTCTCGCACTATAGATTTTGTTTAGGGGCATTGTTCATATCCCGTGCTCCACTGCAGGCTGTTTGGCTTTTTATCCAAACACACTCAAACTTCTCTCCACTCACAGCCATGCACTTTTACAGGAGTAATACATAAATATACACATGGGGATTTAAAGCAACCAGTATACATTTCTTACTTGATATTTCTGTGTGTTTGCACTCGCTTACACATGCGCGTGCACGCACACACACGCTCGCACGCACACACACACACACGGTCCACTTAATTGAGGAGAAAGTGGTCCAGCGGGAAGGGATGGGAGGTGTGTGCGCATGACCAAGCGAGTGGAGAGTGGAGCCTTGCGAGATGAACCGTTTGACACATGAGCAGACCCAGAGAAAACAAGCTGTCTGCGGGTTAATTACTACTCCCCTTTGCAGTTAATAAATACATTTCTGATCAAGCACATCAAAAAAGGCCCGCCATTAATTTCTCCCCCTCGCTCCCCTTGCTCCGGAGCATGTTAGCCCCTGTTTGGAGCGCTCAAGTGTTTCATTGCAATTTGATTTCTTTTAAAACACTTCACAGTGTGTACTGACTAATTATAGATACATCAAAGAGTAGCTAACTGCCTTTGAATGAGAGAGGGAGGCTTGTGCTCCAGGGAGGAGGGTGCTCGCTCGCTCTCTTTGCCCTACCTTTCCCCCCCTTTTCCCCTCTCTATATCATTCTTTAGCCATCACACAATCCATCCATCTCAGTTCACTGTTTTTTGCCAGTTCTCTTTTTCTCTGTCTTTCTCTCTTGCAGTATCTGGACTCCTTTGACATCCGCTTTCATGCATGGCCTGCCTGCTTCTCTCTCTCTCTCTCTCTCTCTCTCTCTCTCTCTCTCTCTCTCTTCCACATAGACCCGCGCGCGCACACACACACACACATACACACACACACACTGGCCATGCTCCTTTAGGTCCTCTCCAGGTCTACATTATCCCCTCTTCACCTGAGGACAAAATCTCACCCCAGAACGAACCAGAGAGAGAGAGAGAGAGAGGAAGGGACCGAGGGGAGAGAAAGATACAGAAAGAAGGCCCTGCCTCCATCGCTCCCTCTGCTCTGCCTGTCTTTTCATCTTCCTCCGTTGCCAGGGGTGAGGGGGGAGGTGGTGGAGGTGGAAGTGGAAGTGGTGGTGGTGCTGGTGGTGGTGAGGGGGGTTGTCTAACCCGCGCTAACCTTCCCGCTCTCCGAGTGAAAAAGGAGCGCTCTTATTGGATAGGACAGGGCAGCATTATATAAGGTCTTATGTAAGAATGCATCTGTCTCCCAGTACGCAAATGTGTGGGTGCCAACCAGACAACCAGCCAGCCGCCACAACGGCCTCAAAAACACGATTACAGATTTAAGTCTCCTCTGCGCACACGCCACATACGTACATGCTTGCAGAATATCATTTTTGTACAGTGCCATCTGCTGCGATCTATAATGAATATAGCCAGTTCTCTGTCTTTCTTGGTTGCACGTGTGTGTGTGTGTGTGTGTGTGTATGTGTGTGTGTGTTGTGGCTGGGTGTCAGATGTGGGAAGAGATGCTTGAGGTGAGAGAGATAGATATGGAGATATGGAGGATTTTGTCTCTCCCTGTGGACTTCATTGCTATACCAGCGTGTGGAGGATGAGAAAGACGATACATTGTTGGGTGAATCAGTCTGAGTTGGAGAAGTTCGTTTTTCATGGGTCGGAGATGAGAAAGTGATTTGATTTCCCTGCCGTGATATGGCATCCTTACACTAAATTAGAAGTTTTGATGTTTTATGGCATTGGAAGATGCAAAAAGAACAGTAAGCATATTTCTGTCTGCTGTGAACTTGTTTTGTGACAGACAAATATACCTTTTTGGTGGCAACTTTGCCATACATATTGTTTGTGCCTAATCAGATGAACAACAAAGTTAAAGTTACAGTTATATTTATATTTTGTGTGGCTCTTTGAGGTTTCATAGTTAGTTACCCCCAGAGAGTGCTCCAAACAAGCTCATCACCATTTCTCTGTGCAATCAAAACTTTTCTTTTTACTTTCTTCTCATCTGTCTTCCTCATTCCTTCATGTCTCTCTTTCAGCACCGCTGCTATCCTTGCACCTGCACCTCTCCCCACGATACCCCCCCCCACCCACCCCCCACCCCAAAAATCCACCCTTCTCCATGCCCTCCTTCTTGTCCTCATTTCCTTCATCCTCCTCGCCCCCCCCCCCCCCCCCCCCCCCCCCCCCCCCCCAACCCCCCCCCCAACCCCCCCCTCTCTCTCCCAGCCCTGGTGACCCTGAGGGCAGTGGCGGTGCCAGCTCTGCCCTCTGTGCAGGACTCTGGGCCTGGCAGTGGTCTGTACAGCTCCATGACTGGCATGGTAACAGCCCTCTGAACACATGGCGCTGTGCAAACACTCTGCCAGTCTTCACCCTGCTTTCTCCTACGGCGTGCCCCTGGGAAATCACAAATATGTACATGGATGTCAAGTCAAACTGCAGGATAAAATGTATGAAGTGATATATCTACCCTTGGACAAAAAAGCACAACATTTTTCCTCATTCCTGTTGTTGTAGTGTACCTTCGCAATGTCATACTTTTTTTTTTTTTTTTCTGAGACTTGCAGTACTTGTATCTGGTGTTTCAGACACGTACACAGTTGGCACTTATGTCTGTGTTAAAGCTCAGACGTACAAATTCATAACTGCGCTCGTGCTGCGAAACTGCATACAGTATTGCCAGTATCCTCCAGTGTCACTGTACTTTTTTTTTTTTGTGTTGAACTTCACCGATGTAATGTTTCTTGTGAACTCCAGCGCTTCAATGGTTTTAAACTGTGTCAAACTAAGTTATTGGTTTATACCGTTCTCTGAAATACTCTTCAAAGGCCTGCACAACCTTCACCTGAGTTCATCACCACGCAAGCGAAAATCACTTCAATTTGTTGACAAAATCATCCCAGCTCTGAAGACGTCCATACGCAGGCTCTGAAAAGCCCCTCGTCTAATGTTGTATGCACGCCTCGGCCGCCTGTGAAACTCTGAGTGCTAGTCTGTCTATTGCTTCTGGAGGGGATGAAGAGAAGGTTTGTTTTTATCTCAAGGTTCTCCATAGCTGGCGGGCTGCAAGCGATGCAGTAGTAGTGCATTTTTGTGCGTGTACGTCTGTCTGCGCTGACATGCGTGCGTGTCTGTCAGTGCCTGCGTATGTGTGCACACATACTGTATTTGTGTGTTTGCCTGAGTGTCTCAGTGTGTGTGTGCACGCGCGCTTCTATACGCACGCACGTGTGTGTCAGCAGTAGCCTGGAGAAGCCTGTATCGTCCCGAGCAGAACAGCTTGGTGGAGAGCAGCTATCAGAGCCACGTTAGGGGAGGAGAGGAGGAGAGGGTGAGAGGCGATGATAAATGGCCGGGGCACACTAGCAGAAATTAGTGGAGCCGTATGCAAAGCTGTGGCGTTTTGTTTGATGTGAAACAAAAGGACCACCATGACAAAAGTGCCTGCCAGCCTGCACAGCAGGACAGCAGCCCCCAGCACATACACCATCACCACTGAGAAAGAGTGTGTGTGCGTGTGTGTGTGTCTGTGTCTGTGTCTGTGCGTGTGTTCGTGCGCACTTGCATGTGCGTGTATGTGCTAATGCATGCATATCATGCAAAGTCCTGTTTTCCAGTGCTGTCTATATTATGTATATTATCCCTCTCCGTGTTTTTGTGCTCCGCTCGTAATGACAGACAATGCCTAGCCCTTTGTACACCATGAAAAGACAGTGTTTCTTCCTCAGTACGGCCACAGCGTATTTGCTCTATTAAGCGGCTGAAATATAGACGTCTAATTTCTTTGTGAATGAATAGGCATCTTAGAGAACAGCTCTCCTCTTAACATAAGGATGTAAATTGAACTGTTTAAATGTCACGGCTAGCAAGCTGATTTGATTTGAATTGATTTGCTTGTTTCTGGAAAAAAAGACCTCCCTCCCCAAACCTTAGCCGCGCTGGCTGTCACAAAGATAGACCAAGGTCTTTCTCTCCACCTCAACAACGCATTGTAGGGCCGCCGAATTCTTCTATCTGCTGTGATTATGTACAAATGGCCTTCATTTGCCATCCATTTCAAAGCTGTAGTGCTGCATTGTGACTAGAGGCAGATGACGCAGACCAAATTACAGCGGGTTTGCTGCCTGAAAAGGATACTCGCACAATAGGCTTTGTGAAGTATTCCCTTCAATACGTCGCCATTATTCTCACCTTTGTTGGTGTCTCTCTCTGTGTTTCAGGAGCATCTTTGGTTTCTAGATTACATTCGCAGTGTTGGGGAGGGTTTTTTTGAAAATACTTTTTTTCTCTCTCTCTCCTTTGCTATTCCTTCAACATCTGAGCAAAATTGATTTGCTGTAAGAGATTCTGACATTTTTGCTGTTTGGTGCATTTTCTGATTACCATCATTATTAATTTGATTTTGTTTTATTGTTTTGCTGTTGCTGGGCAATCAAGCTCTCAGGACATGAACTGAATGTTGTTGGTTTATGTGCATTTTATGCATATCTACCTCTGCAGTCAGGCTGTTCTGTATCTGGGCAGCGTGGGTTAACTGAAGGGAAGTGATTCACCAACCTGAACTTTTCTTGAGGAGCACTGCAAAAGCATAGGCTAGGTAAAGCAACCATACATTTCAATACTTTTTTCTTCTTCTTTTCAATTGCTTGTTTCCTTAACTTCAGTGTTCCTTTTAAGTGGTCCAGGGTTCTAAAGGTTAGCTGAGACATAAAACAACCAAGGGCATCTCAATGCATCACTTCCTTTTTCACAATATTTGAAATCTTGGGGGTTTCTGTTTTCTGTTCTGATCGACCTCTCCTACGGTGTGCTAAGCGGCCCAGAGGCAGACATGGAACTGTCGCTCGCACCTCCGGCCATGACACAAAGCAGGGCGCTACTCTTCAGGATAGGCTGGTTTCCATCGTCAGTACAGGAGTCTCTCTCTCTCTCTCTCTCTCTCTCTCTCCCTCTCTCTCTCTCTCTCTCTCTCTCTCTCTCTCTCTCTGGCAGCAAGTAGTTAGCGTGGACTTTTTTCTTCATGCCCACTTGTTCAGTAAGTTGATATAATTTTCTGCTTACTGAGAGACAAGTTGTTTCTGTAATAACATCTATTTATCATCTCCGTGATTACCTCTTACACAACCTGTTTAGTGGACTCTTTTGGTCTGTGATACCTTTCGATTGCTACCAATTTCAAATTCCAATATATTTAGAACATGAGTAAATGGCAGTAGTAGTTTCCTTATCCAATCCTTGCTCTGTCCATCCCTGGTTTTGAAGGGTTCAACAAGCTTTCACCGGGTTGCCACTGTTACCCACACTCCTCCTTCGTCCCTCAAAACACACAGACGTTGCCATGGCGACGTAATTGAAAATCATTACATCTCAAACAAGTATTGTTGAGGTGACTATTCATAACTCTCCTCTCACCTTTTTGTCCTCCTCTTTTTTTTCCTTCCCTGGTGAAAAGGAAGTGAAAAATCCATCCATCCTCAACGCATAATCGTGCAAAGGCTCTTTTTTTTTTTTTTTTTTTTTTTTTTTTTAAATCTCTCTTCCCCTACCCACCCACCCCGCAACCCCACACACACCCTCTCCCGCTCTTTTTTGCCGCCTTGTGATATAGGAAGCCGAGCTAGTTTAAGTTCATTTGAGTTCAGTTAAATCTTGAGGGATTCATCATTACATATTTACTGGCTGAGGCTGATCTTGCTGTAAGGTTCTACCCTCGTCCCATTGATCTAGTGCGCATGTTCGCTCCCGAGGTTACGGGACGTGCTTCCATTTGCATAAGGCCCTGGGCAAGGTTCTTTCCACCATTGATTGGCCTGTCCATGAGCGCCCCGTGCCTTCTCACATTGATCACTTTGTTTTTTCCCGGAGACAGTGCTACCCAGAGTTCAGCTGCAGCGCCGGCATATCAGACCTGCCGGAGGAAGAGAGAGAGAGAGAGAGAGAGAGAGAGGGAGGAGAGGAAGAAGAAAGAGAGAGCAAGAGAGAGGGGGAAATAGGGGTGAGAGGGGGGGTAGAGGGAAACTTTACAGCCAATATCTTAATAATGTTTCACACTTTTCCTTTCTTTTTTGACACTTAAGCTGAGAGAGGTAAAATACCTATTTCACCCTGCCACCTCTGTCTCTGCGCTCCCTTCGCCGCGCGTCTCCTTGAGCTGGCTGCCTAAGTAAGCAAATGTGATGCGATGATATGCACCGCTTTTACAGGAGTAAACACATGCATATATGCACATAATCCGACGTACAATGAAATGCACACAACAACATTTACGCGTACACACACACACACACACAAACACACAGACGTACACAGCAACTAGCATCTCCTCCGCTCATACCTGAATACAGGAGTATCATCAGCTTGCAGCTAAAATCGAACAGCGGCCCTCCTCCCCTCCTCTTCCTCCTCACCCTCTATTTCAACCCTGGCCTTGTAACAATGTGCTGGAGAGAGAGTTCTCCTCTCCCTGCTCTGGCTTTCGCTTGAGTTTTTTTTTTTTCCTCCCTTGCTCGTTGCCTCGTAGCTATTCCGACTGTCTTCCCTCTCCCTGCCTATTCGGTGGGTCAGAGAGGATGCCAGCTTGATTTACCGAGCTAAGGGTTTGGTTAGCCCTGCTCTCTGTCATCTGATACCAAATATCTTGCCTTTTTTTCTGTTTGTTTGGGGGTTTTTTTTATTCCCGTGTTGGAGCAAATAGACATTTAGCACTGTCTCTGCACTTTTATGCTGTTTTCAATGCTGTTTTGGCCGTCTGTTTTGTTTTTTTCTGTTTTTTGACAGACTGACATAGATCATATATGTATCTGGTATAGTAAGAATCTATATGATGTGCATAGGTGCCTGAACATAGGTGTCACTGCATTAGTTTTTGCATGTTCTTGCATATGTGCAGTTTACATAGTATGCTATTGAAAGAAGGTGGGAAAACTGCGAACTCGCCATCCTATAAATTTCAATAGTAATTAGGCTTCATGTAAAAATAAAGAGGTGGATATACCGCTCCTGCCTTTGACTGTAAAGGCTTACGTGTTTGTGTGTGTGTGTATGTGTGCGCATGTTGCCGTTGTGTGCGGTTGTTTATCCAGCATGGCGTCAGTGGCGGTGCGGGGCTCAGACTCCCATGCTGCACCTCTTCTCTTTGTTCTGCTGTGTGAGACCGGTCTGCCGCTTTGTCTCTCTCCCTCGTTCCCGCTCGCCTCCTCGCCTCAGAGGCAAAGTCTCCCTCTCACCCCTCTCCTCTGCTTCAGACCTCTCTTTCTCTCTCTTTCTCTCTCTCTCGCTCTCTCTTTCTTTCACTTTTTAATACCCATTGGGTGCTGCTGTCCATTTCTCTCTCTCTCTCTCTCCTCGCTCCCTCTCGTTCATTGTCGCTCTCCTTCCTTCTTAATTTAAGACCGAACCTCCTCTCCTTCACTCGCTCATTCTCTCTTTCGCTCTCTCTCTATTTTAAATTTCAGATCAACCCCCCGTTACACTTTTTCGTTTTCTCTTTCTCTTTGTCTCTCACCCCTCGTCTTAGGTTCTTCGATCACCCTCCCACTGTCTCCTCTCTATCTTTCTCCCCCTCACTCTTACCCCTTCTGTCGTTATCTGCAAACCGTCCTCCTCTTGTTGTCTTCTTTTTTTTTTCTTTTTCGATCACCCCCCCCGTATATATATATATGCTCTTTCACCTTTTCTATACCCGTCTCCCTCGCTTCAGATTCACTCGCTTTCTTTTTTATCACCCTCTCTTCACCTCAACTTCACATCGGCCTCCCTACTTCTTTCTTTCTTGCTGTCTCTCTCACCCTGATCCTTCACGTGAGACTGCCCTCACTTCTTTCTGTCTCCTTCACACTGTTTTTTTATATGTTATGCCTTTTTCAACAACCTCCTCCGTCCAAGACCAACCTTTCTTATTTTCCTACCATCTTTTGTCTCTTCTCACACTCTATCGTCACCCAAAGTTCATCATTCAATGAACTAAAAACTAAATATATAAAGGATTCAGTCTGTAAAAGGGTTATCGTTTTCTTAACCAAGGACTTAAGTTGCTTTCTATCCTTTAAAAAGTGCTGTAATTTGTTTCCATTTTGTGCTGTCTAAGCAAGAGATGTCACTTTTTTTTTTGTTGTTTTTTTTTGCAAATGGTGAATATCTAATTTTTTCTCCCTTCTTTCCTTTTGCTCTAACTTGCCTTTCATTCCCACCAATCTGTCTTCCCCGCTCGCTGTTCCCACCGTCGTTTCTCCATGCGTTCACCTGCTGTGTCAGGGTGCGTCGGCTGGGTACGACCTCGGTCACCTTCAGCAGAGAGGGAATACAAGCGGCCGCCGTCAGGTTTGAATGCGGTGAAGATGACACGTTGACAGCTCAAATGAACCGCTTGTCAAATGTCATTTTTTCCCCCTCCCCCCTTGTTAATTCTGTCATAAGAACGCATACAATATAAGAGAAGCTTCGTGAGGACATATGGAGTTGCGAATCGTCACGCAGGCATCACTCGACACATTCAATCCCGCTTGGTTTTCTGTCTTTTTGTGTTTTTCCCTGCCCTCAACACTGTGAATGGTTCATTCTATGCCAAATGTAGAGGGAAGAATAAGTCTTAGGAACTGAAAGGAGGGAAAGTGGCGCTTTTGAAAGGCTGTGAGGAACAGCTAGGCGGATCCCGGTGCAAATGTCAGTGAACTCGGTGACTCTGGGGTTGAGGTTTAAACCCTCTCTGCCTCCTCAGCCTCTGTTTCTCTCATCTTCTCTCTCCCGTTTTCCCTTTTCCCTTCAAAACTGTGCATCTCTATCCGCGCCCGCCTCCTTCACTCTCTGCTTTCTGTCTTTCACTGCTTTTAAAGTTCATTGAATGCAGAGTTGGTATTCTATGGTGTTTTTGCCTTGCCTACTCGAAACCCTCAGCACCAGGGTCACAGCATTCTCCTAGTGTGTTTGTAAAGAATTTCTCAGTGTCAATGCGTCACCTGCAGACTGTGTGGTTTATTTCATGCACATATCTCCAATGTTTAAACAGGAAAGGCATTATAGAAGCCTGAGGTAGCTCAGGAAAAAGAGGCAATACCACAGTTTCTCAGTCACTTCATATTTTCTGCACTTTAGGCTTGCACTACCCCATATTGGCTATTCAGCTGATGTATACCCAACTCTATAGCCTCCAATACCTATAGAAAGCCTAGCTGGAATCCTTTATGGCAGCTTTTTTCCAGGGGTGTGTTTTAGTTATGTACCTGCGGTAAAACATATTTAATTTTTTAAGCCTGGAAAGCTGACACTGAAAAGAGATGAACTGTTTTATGTGCCATTTTAAGGCTTTATGTGCTGTGAAATACGATGGAGGTTATGAAAGAGCGAAGGGAAGGGAGAGAGAGGAAGGGAGAAGGAGAGAGAGAGCGGGAGACTCCTGGCGTGGAGCAGCCTTTGATGTCGTAGCTGGCTCGGAGCTGAATGCGGAACTCACTGAAGTGCGGGCCTTGTTTCATGGTGGGAATATGAGGCTGGGTGCACTGTCCGAGTAAAATAAACACACACACACATACACAGACACACATTTTTTTTTTATTAACTGGATGAAAGTGTTACCTTGTGTGCATGTTTGTGTACAAATGCGTCTGTCTTCAAGCATGAGTGTGCATTTCTATCCTACAGGCTTGGACTTTTATGTGTTCCAGTAAGCTAGGTTTTCATTTCTCTCTCCCCGTCATGTCACTCATTAGTTTGTGGTTCATGTTCAAATCAGTTACCAGGCCACATCGGGTGGCTTCAGTAATTCTGTGCGTGTGTGTGTGTGTGTGTGTGAGTGTCCCTGTCTTATATATATTCGGCTTTCCTATTAGATGGCTTCACACTCAACGATTCCTCTGGACTCCTCTGACATCCGCTTTCATGCATGGCCTGCCTGCTTCTCTCTCTCTCTCTCTCTCTCTCTCGGCCTCGAACATTAAAAACATCTTGGCCGTGTCAGACATCTTTTAACCCCCCCCCCCTCGCCCCCCCCCCCCCAACACCAGCTACGATCCACGATTGCATCACCATCCCCCATACCTGCTCCCTTCCCTCCTTCCATCATTCCCTCCATCCCTCTCTCTCTCTCTCTCTCTCTCTCTTCTTCTCCCAGATTCTTGCCCCCCCTCGGCCCCCTCTCACTCTCTCCCCTCCCCCCTGCCTTTCACATGCGATGCCACATCCCCCATGAATCCAACCTCTTCACCTCTCGCTATATCCCCCTCTCTCTCTCTCTTCTCCCTGGCTCCCTTGCTGTATCTATTTTTTTTTGGTATGTGTGTGTGTGTGCTTTGCTTGGGGTGATGGTTAGTTGATTTGGTCTGATTTCTCTTTGATGAAAACACTAGGGGGCACTGCCTGTCCTTTGTTACCCCTCTCTCCCTTAGCAGGCCTGGATGTATGTGTGTTTGTGTTTGCGTGTGCATGTGTGTGTTTTGTCTGAATCTGTGTGCCTCTGTGTGCTCCTGTGTGTGTTTGCATTTTGTTAAAAAGCAGTCCCTTGTCTGTTATGGATGTCACCGATCTGCATTCAGACAGACGGGCGGGCGGGCGGGCAGACTGCGGGTCTCTAGTGGTCACTAGGGCTAGCGCTCCGCACCCGTCCGCTCCCCCCGTTCTGTTGGGTGAACCCAGGGGTGCGGGTTAATGAAAAGGGCTCGGACCACCGAGAGCAGCGACAGTCATCTCCCAGACACCTCTGCTCACCTCCGGCCCTCCGAGGCCCTCTTTCCATGACAGGCAGCCCCCCCCCCCCCCCCCCCCCCCCTCTCTGCGTCTCTCTCCCCTCCGTCCCCCGGGTCGCACCCCGACGTCTGCCTGCCCGGTTGCCGCCAAACACGGCTCACCCCACCGTGGCATTAGAGAGAGAGAGAGAGGCAGGCAAACTCCAAGAGAGAGCAGGGGTAGTTTGAGTGTTTATGAGAAAAAGAGAAAGGAAAAAGAGAGACAGGCCTGTTTATCCAAAAGGCTAGCGCTGTAGACCGGGGACCTTGGCCAGGTGCGGGTCGGGTCGAGACAGAGCCGGCCCCAAAATAAGGATCAGTCCCAGACACCGGAGCGGGAGAGACAGGGAGAGCGCAGACCTTTGTTTCCACTCTGCTGGGTGATTGCCAGAGAAGCCCCACCTCATGTGGTCAAACCAGCCGTATCCTAGCTGTTTTCTGTGCATCGTTCACACACACACACACACACTGTCCATACGATACAATTAGTGATGATGCTCCCTTCCCGCACGTGTCCTCCAGTCCCTCGATGAATGTGATTGTTTTTGAACGAAACTCAGTGAATTATTGATTTGTTGTGTTTATTTTTTTTTTTCTTCTTCATTTTTTTTTTTTTTTTTTTTGGTAAGCAGACAGCTGATGAGGGGTGTTTGATAGTGCTAATTGGCAGCTCCCGTCCATGCAGTGTGTGGTTGGTGGTGGGTTGGGGCTGGGCGAAGTGAAGCGCTGCTATTGTTTAGAGGTGTCAAACCCAACACAGAACAAAGAGGACGGGAGAAATCTGCTGTGCTCGCCTATCACTGTGCTGAAAGGAGTTAAAGTACACAAACACACACACACACACACACACACACACATATATATATATATATATATATAAATATATATAGGGATGCGTGTACATTCATGCACATACACACACACACAATAGCATAAAACAGGGAAGGAGTCATACACACCCGCGCGCACGCACACTGACATGCACGCACACACACACCCAAACACCTAGCGGCACACACATGCACACTCTTAGACAAACAGCCCGAAAATGACAAGATAATCACCACATTCAAACTTACCTTCAGCTCTGGGTAAATGCCTTCCTCGGAGATAAACTAATAAATATACTGTTTTCTTTTCAAATGTCCTCCACTGAAGGCCCTAATTACCATACGCTGACAAAGACCTGACAGAGGTGTAATAGTTAAAAAGGTAATTTGACTACAAGTAGGAGTTTGGGGGGGAAAAAGGGTCAGTGCGCTGTTTTCTCCCCCCTCCACCCGCCTCTCTCTTTAATGGTTTATTCACGCTTTTCGAGGACTTTTTGCATGATTGACTGACAAGGTCTTTTTCCGAAATAGCATCTTCAGTAATGAGAAATAATTGACTCCCTAATCAAAAAAAGGGTTCATGGAATCCACAAACCCAACTGTAATCTTCTGTGGCATTTCCAGCAGAATTGACAGTCCTCATAGCTTCAGGCTCTATACCACTTTGATTTAATTGCTTTTTTTATAAGATTAATAATATACTTCGGATTGTGTGTGTGTGTGTACGCGTGTGTGTGAGTGTGTGTGTGTGTGTGTGTGTTTTCTTCACCCTACTCTTAATATAGGGTTTGTTTTTAATCAACAGTATCACTTGAAAAGTACATCAAGTACTACTTTTTGTGAGTTTAACATCTAATTCATTAAGGGTGTAGCTGTTGTGATTTTATTGTGCATTTGAAAGTATATTGGTTTCAGTGGTTAGGTGTTTTATTTTAATATAATATATAAGTTTAGTATAGAATAACTTAACATGAGTAAATTACTCCAGGCAGTTAAGATTTTCTATATTTCATTAGCAAAATGTAGTTTGAGTGTTTGCTTTAAGCAACTTCTTTCGATACAGAAATGTTTTATTATTGTTATTACTGTTATTATTATTATTATTATTATTATTATTATTATTATTATATTACTAAAAACTCTATTATTATTTTACTCTAAATGCACATTATAAATATACAAGAAACTGATGAATCATAATTTTCTTTTTTCTTTTTTGTCTCAGAGTCTAGTATTTCATTCATTTAGATCTTGCTTTGTTTGTACAAGTTGTTTGCTTTTGTTCCAGCAAAACTTTGAGGCTTTGCATCTTAATTTTTAACTTTGAACTGTTTATGGAATTTAAAATTGGATCTGAATCTGGAAGGGAAAACTTTTTTGTTATTGAATCTGGTCAGACAGGAAAAGCTTGAGTATGAACACATGATAGAAGTTTGTTTGTTTTAGCCTCCCTGTATAAGCAGCTAATTGAATTGCTCTGTATTCTCTTATACTCTACATTAGTAATATTTTTCATCTTTTCGTCTATGTCTTGATTACTTTGGGCACAAGAATAAAAATTCAAGTGGATGTGCCTTGAGTGCTGCAAAGTTTTTACATGATGGGGCAAATTAACTTGTAGCTTTCCCTAGACTGTCCAATTTGTAATACGGCCTCAACCCCTTCTCCCTCTCTTTTTTCTGTTTCATCCTCCCTCTTGTTAAAAAGCTGTTTTAAATCATAGCTGGTGGCAATGAGAAGTTAATTTCAGATTGTTATATATTTCCATTAATTTCACTTGGCCTTCTGTAGTTTTCCCTCCCTCACTCTCTCCTTCCTTTGAGTACAGGGGGATCACAGAGCCTGTTTTTTTTTATTTTTGGGGGGCTCTCTTTCCCCCCTGCCCCACGGCACAGGAGACGAGAGAATATGAAGGAGTGGAGGTTGATAACTGAAGGGAGGAACACTCTCTTTGTCACTTTCATTAGCACTGTCTTTTTCCTCTCCTCCCCTTTTCTTTTTTTTTTTGTGTGTTAACTTTCTTTTTTCATCTGTCCATGAGCGGTGTCTCACTCGGAGATGGGTCGAGTGGCCCTGGAAGTTTAAACAAAACGCCTCCCCTGAGAATCCACTGCAGCCCTGAAGGGACACACACACACACACACACACACACACACACACACACACACCTGACTTGCCAGTACTGTGTGGAGCAGCAGGCGCCTCCAGATTTGTTGTTTTTGTTTCATTCTCCTTCTCTTCCTCCTCCCCCATTCACAGCTAAGGTGAAAAACAGTCCTCTGAGATACTTGGTGGATTTTGCCATTAGCAAGCTCCACCTTTTCAAAACACTTAGCTTAACTTCTTGTGCTGGTTTGTGGACCATGAAAGTAACTTTGCATGGAACGTAGAAAAAAATGGCAAATAGGAAAAAAAAATGGAAATGTGCGGTTTCTGCTAAACAAGAAGGGTGAAAAAATTACATGCTTGTTAAGATTTACCCGTCCGTAAACCTCCACCACAACTTTAGAAGAATACGGTAAATTCCACATCATAGCTTATTGAGATTTTCTCACTGTACCCCAATTTAGAAAATTTGGCTAGGATGCAAACTTTGCGCTCAGTTAGTACAAGGAATCAGTGTTTATCAGCCCCTAAGGCTGCGTGCGTGTGTGTGTGAGTGTGTGTGTGTGTGTGTGTGTCTGAAAAATGGACAGCAGTACCCGATGGATATTTAACACATTAGCTTTGGCAGAGCTGAGAGTGGTGTGAAAACACACTGATTTCCTAAGTGGCAATCATATCAGCCTCGCCGTCAGAGAGGCAGCAGAGAGCAAACATCTGTGTGTGTGTGTGTGTGTGTGTGTGTATGTGTGTGTGTGTGTACTTGTGTCTGCGCGCATACAGACTGTTTGTACACCTCCTAAAACACACTGATCTACTCCACCATTGCTCCAGATTTGTAAATGTCTGTTAACTGTTCATTAGTATTTGCTTGATTCTCCAGGATTAAGTGTGTATTATGTGGCTTTTTAAAGTACTATGTGCCTAATAATATCTATTTAACATTCCTTTTATCCTTTTAGTTTATCCTTTTAGTTTATGTTGTGTGTCCATGTTATTCTGTTGTCTGCCTTTCTGTCTGCTGTTGCCTTTACTATGTGGTTTATCTAATTACTCTGTTAGCTAATGTTAAGGCTCTCTTGGTCTTTCTAACTGTCTGTATCTGCCTAACTGTGTCTACCTTTTCCTCTCTCAGCCAAGGTTCAGTCTCTCTCTCTCTCTGTCTGTCTGTCGGTCTGCCAGTCTCTTGGCCTCTCTGCCTCTCTGCCTGTCTGTCTGTCTTTCTCTGTCTGTCTGTCCGTGGTAAGCTCTCCATTCCCTGCCAGGGTTCGGGGGGCCCTTGGTTCTCCTCGATGTCAGTATCACCCTGAGTTACGACACAAAGGTCTCAGCCTCCTCCTCCTCCCACCCTCGTCGGGCCCTCTCGCTCGCTCCCTCCCTCCTTCAATCCCGTGCTCCCTCGCCCTATCCATCCTCGTCTCCAGCCGAGAGTCACCCATCCGAAACTATGTTAAAACAGGGTCATCCCCCGGCGTGCACTTAAAGGCTGTCCCTTTAACCTGCTCTGAAATACTTACGGCTATTATTATAGCTTATAAATCATTAAGAAAGTTTAATTATACGAAAATTTCATGGTGGAAATGTGCAAGCTGACACATGGGAAGGGGAATTTAATGGGCCAGCAAGTCCCAGCACTGTGAGGGAAAATATTGAGGTTAGGTTTCTATTTTACAGCATTGCCGCAGGGTGGGGAGACAGGGAGAAAGACAAGAGAGAAGCACTCCGAGAGAGAGAGAGAAGTGAGGGAGGGAAGAGGCGAGTGGAAGAGATGGTGAGGCCTAGACAGTATCCGTTGTGTGTGAAAGTAACTTTCCCGTTTCACTCTGTAGACCAAACCTATTAATGTGGCCAGTTGAATTGGGAGTGATGAAGACATTGCCCACTGTACCTTGTACCGGTTTTCTTAACTAAGACATACTCTAATTAACACAAGAGTTTAATTAGTCACCATTCTGTAATTTCACTTTGTTAAGGAATGCTGCCTAATTAGAAATTACCATTAGGTGGAATTCTTTAATTGCTGTCCCTAAACAATATACGAATATCTGAAACTACTAATGTTACTAAACTTTATCTACTTTCTTAATGGTGTCAATATCACTTCAATGTGAACATCTTAAGGGTATTGTTGATGTAGCTCAAGTGACGGACTACCAAAGTCTTTTCAGAGTGACAGGAACAATGTAAATTGATCAAACTGTTGCGAGTTGATATCATTAACACTTATCACTGTGCAGATGTTAATTAGAAATTAATTGAATTCTGTTGTAGTAAATATGAAAATGCTAACACATATTTGAGTATCTGCCTGGCTTATTGAGTCTAAATGATTTAAATGCAATGCCACTGCAATAAGAGAGTTGTCAATCAAGTGGAGACCGATAGGAATTCAGTTGTTTTTAGGGACTCATTATTATTGTATGGAATTGTATATCACTAGCAGGAAGAGAAAAAAAAAAACAATAAATGTGGAATACCACTGCAGATTATGTAGATAATTGAGAAGGGAGATTCACTAAGCAAAATAGTTTTGAAAAAGTGATAAAAGAAAAAGAGTTTTTCCTATATAAATGCATAAACACACACCGTCACACACACATACACTCACTCAACTGACTCTTGAACAAACCAAATCCATTCTTTTCAGTCAACAGCGGTTTCCTCGCACTAGGCTGCCATTGTTTATGAGCGCTCCCAACCCACAACCCTGTCGTCCCTCCTTCCCTCCCTCCCTCCCTCCATTCCATCCTTCCCTGCCCTCCCTCTCCTCAGTCCTCCCTTCCCTTCTTCCTCTTGTTTTCCAAGCGGGCACAAGCGGGGCGCAGCGCCCGCGGCCGGCGGGTTTCCTGGCACGCCGCTCCTCATCCTCTGCCTTTTGTTTCCACCAGTGGACGACCATTCTCCACTTCTGCTGTGTCAGTAAATATTTATTGGCCTTCCTTTTCCTCACCGCCCCCACTGACGTGTGTGTGTGCATGCCTGTATATGTGTGTGTGTGTGTGCGTGTGTGTGCAGATACACACATAGAATCCCCACTACCAACACACACACACACACACCACCTCCCCCCACAACCCTGCGTCCGGCGCTGTCGCTCACACAGCCCAGCAATGCCCCCTCCTCACCCTTTCAATCTCACCCTCTCCCTCCGCCCACCATCCTCTCCTCTCTCCCTCTCTCTCTCCTTCCCTCCATCATGTATGTGGCGGCCAGCCAATGAGAGGAAAGAGGAAATGGAGGAGGAAGTTATTGCAGTTTTCTCCTGCTCTCCTCCCTCCCTCTCTAAACCTCACCATGACCAGAGTTCACTCAATGGAGAGTCAGGAGAGGGAAAAACCCCAGAGAGTAAATGCATGTGACCTCAGCGAGCAAACCTCTGCGCACTCCCACAAACAAGCACACTGGAAGATACGCACACTCACAGATACACACACACACACTCCCTCTTGCTCCCTAGGGCCCTGTGGCCTCGTGCTAGTGAGGGCTTCCTTCCTGCGGTTAAAGACAAAGGAAGCTGGGGACCGACCGGGGACCTGGGACCGCCGCTTCAAAGCCACGGGAAGCGCTGGTGTTGTCTCTTCCTGTGGAGGGTGTCGGAGCGTGGGGGGCCAGCTGCCTGTGTTTTCACAGCTAGGGACGGAGAGGGATGAGTGTGTGTGTCTGTGTGATGGGGTAGAGTGGCTGAACGCCCTGCACCTTCACTTCCACCACCCCACCCTGACCTGGGACCAATTGTTAGCAACCTTAAGTCATACACACATAGGCGCGAGAGCGATAGCACACACACACACACACACACACACACGCACGCACGCACGCGCACGCCCACACACCCTCCTCTGACTCAGTCCTCAGACTGTCCGGGCGACTCCCCCCGCCATTCAAAGCCAAATCCAGCCAACGATCATCAACTCAACCGCTGTTTGTCTATGGCTCTATTGTCCTCAGCCCTGCTCATTGATTTATGTAAAAAAAAAAAAAAAAACACTGTCGCAACACCAGTCAGGCTTTATGTTTGGTTTGCCAGCCATTGCCACCGTCTCTGTGGAGTCTACACATGCTTTCAGTCCGTGCGTGTCTGTCTGTGTGTGTGTGTGTGTGTGTGTGTGTATGTGTGTGTTTGTGTATGGATTCACGTGCGGCTGTTCCAATGTTGGCGTGTACGGACTTCTGTGGGTGTATGTGTCAGCGCGTCTTTACGCTACGTGTTTTCCGGTGCGGACGCGCGCTCGTGTTTGTTTGTTTCTGTGTGCGTGCTGGCGGCGCCGAGGCACTCCTCTCACTCACTGGCAGCAATAGGACAGTTAATCAATCAAATATTTAAGCAGCGCTTCAGTGCTCAGTGGGTAGTCCCAGATTATCCATGGCTGTTGGCAGCGGCGCGGCCACATTACAGGCCTCCGCCGGGTGGCAAACAGCCCCGGCTCTGACTCCCACCGACACGGGGAGCTTCTCTCTCTCCTTCCCCTTGGCCTCTTCTCAGGCTTCGCTCGCTCTCTCTCTCCGAACACTCTTCTTCTTCCCGTCCTCTTTTTTCGTCCTCGCTCATATTACTCTCATTCTCGCTTTCCCTCTTCTTTTCTCCTCTCTTTTCGCGCTCTGTGTCTCTATGGGTAATTGTGCCTTTTCACGTCGACTATCCGGCGGTGAGCGAGGCCCCTTAAAGAGCTCTCATCTTTCTGTCTTTCCCTGTCTCTCTATCTCTCTCTCTCTTTCTTTCTTTCTTTCTTTCTCTCTCCCTCCCTCCCTCCCCATTCTTTCTAGGGATGAGTCTGCCTGTCTCCCCCCGGGGATCTCCATTGTGGATTACCATTCAGTTTTCACCCAATTATCTAGTGGCTTTCGCTGCCTTTGACACATAATTATCAAAGGCCTAAATAATTGTCTTTATTATTGCCGGTGTTTAGATGTAGCGTCGGCGGAGCAGTCGCGAGCGAGGGAGCGTCACGGGGAGAGGAGAGAAATGAAGTATTTATCTCGACCAGAGATTAGCTTAGCATGCTGTTAAATGATGTCTCGTCGCTTATTTCAACTCCTCGTCCAGATAAATAAACATGATTAATATACAGCCCCCCTCTCCCACACACACACAGACACACACACACATACACACCCATGGCATATCACATTCTACGTCATTGGTGAAAATAAGATTGTGCACCACAAAACGTCCAGCAATTAGCTGGCTTTGTGGCAGGAAGCAGCTTAAAGCACTAAACACTGTACTTTACTGTGGGCCATGTGAGAGGTCAGGGACTGTTGGGGAGATACAAGGGTTGGAGAAAAGTGTGTGTGTGTGTGCGTGCGTGTGCATGTGGTTGAGTGGCTCAGTATGCGTGGGGGTTGGCTATTTCATAGAGCTCGTGAAAAGCTGGATTTAGTAGAATTGTGCTGGCCGGGGGGTCAGAAATCTGTGATGTTTGTAGGTCTCTATAGCAACTGGGGCCTCTGCAGAGAAATCAGAAAAGAAATGGTTTATGAGGGAGAAACAGAGAGGGGAAAAGAGAGAGAGAGGGATTTCATAGTTCATCCAGAGTTTGAATGCATCAGGGGGGCGGTGGGAGAGACGGCAAACTCGATCACGTCCAGTCTGCGTCATCCATTGGCCAGTGACTCAGCTTTGTTATCATGGTGCTTGGGAATGTGAACGCGATCTACAGTTGCGGTCAAATTAAATCCACAGCACAGCGGGGGAGGCTGTGTTATAAAGCGGCGTGCTGCAGAAATGGCTTGAGGAATTTCTTCTAGGTCATTTCTTGTGGCACACTAAAGCATGATGTAGCAAAATACAATAAAATGGTCTTGGTGATTTAACTGAATGTGACTTTATAAGCCAGTAATGGCATGTAAGATAGGTCAAGTAAATGAAATCCGATGTGAATTGGGCAGCAGGGTGGCGTAGTGAGAAGGGAGGCCGCCCTTCAACCCAAAGACCCGGGTTCAAGCCCCTGTGATGGCATGCGTCCTCCCTGCTGAAGGTTCCTTGAGCAAGACAATGAATCCCTGCTAGCTGACCCTGCGCTCTGATCTGCCTGTGAAGGGGGGCAAGCGAAGAGAGAATTTTCGCTTGGGGATCAATAAAGTATTCATAAGTATCCTTTCTTGTGCACATCTGCTTGTCTATCTCTCTGTCTCGTTTTCCCTCCTCATTCATCCTCTCACAAATTTTTTATATCCCTTCAACTACCTCCTAGCCTCCTGCCTTTCTACCTCTTTTTCTTCCACTTTTTTTTTTTTTACGCTCAAACCCCCCATGTCCACCTACAACAGCACCTTTTCAGCTACCCTGTGCATATCCAGATGCTCCAGTGTTAAAGGAAAGGCCAGCAGAGAGGCGGCAAATGTCTCAACATCTGTGTGTTGGTTTAGCGCAACAAGTATTTCCACATGTTCCTCTTCCTTCTCCCTGTCCGGTACAAGACTGATCACAACAGCTGGCCTGCTTCCTTGTTAAGCTACAGTCTGCGGTTACACAGTGGATTAGCATGTTTAACATTCTGGATAAAGATGGCTAATGCTAACTCACAGGCTAACATGGTGTAAAAAGTGTAACATGATGAGTCAAAGGATAAGATAGCTGACATCTACACCCACTTGGGAGCGGGTGGCTTAGAGACGCTAACTGGTTTGTAGGTTAACAGTAAGCTTCATCCAGCTAGCAGAAGATATAGACATGCTTGCCTCAACTGAGGTTGCTTGGCTTTTACCATGCAGCTAACCACTGTTGTCAGTGTGGCTTGCAAAACATGGGACCCAGTGGTGTCAAACTCTTTGTGGTCGAGGGCCACGCTGGATAGAGCACTCCCTCCTGGAGTCCTTATTTGTCAACCTATTACCCCAACTCTTACCACAGCCAACCACATGTGTAGACATTGCAGCAATGAGAGCTGTCAGAAAGAGTGATTGATATCACTAGTGTTGTGAGATAGAGTTTAAACTTTAATCTTCTTGATCTGTTTTCCCTCCTTATTTCTGCACTGTGAGTTCTAGGCTAGGGTCAGCGAATCAGGCACTGTCAAAATATTTAAGTCCAGTATTTAAAGGCCAATGTCCACTAGCTGCGGCGCGTGTGTGTTCCGGCTCCGTGGCGGTCACATCACGTCACGCTCAGGTCGCAGACGTAATGCCCACCAGCAGTGTTTACAGCAACAGATATAGATACCAACTGTAATATGGTTTAATTACAATTTTTATATCCCTGTGATATCCAGTGAACCATTGCCATGTAAAGTTTCCTGTGTAGGAGTATGCATAAGTTTTCCATCATAAATAGAAAATGCACTTGCAAATATTTTCAAAGGGCATACTGTAGGAGCAAATACAGGGTCAAACGTCCACTCTCTCCCTGGAAATGTATGGAAAAATGAACAGTTTTCTGCCCAGGCTTGGGTGATGTTTTTGACTGGGTCATTAAAGTCATGTGCTTAGCGTTTTCCATGGGCAGTCAGTCCACTGTCTCCTGTTTCCTGGCCTCTGCTAGCAGCCCCTATACTCAGGGACTGGCCCGTTTGGCTAGCGCCAGAAAACAGGACCTTGACTGACACCTCCAGTTTTAAAAGGTTGACTTTGCTGCTCCCACGGGCCCAGTTCTGCCAGAGGAAAGCTTTTCAACCAAGCGTGGATGGGGAGGGAGAGCAGAGAGGTGTGTGTGTGTGTGTGTGTGTGTGTGTGTGTGTGTGTGTGTCTGCGCACTTGTGTGTGTATGTGCGTGTGTGTGTGTCAGGGAGCATATGTGCATACATGTGTACTTGCGTGTGTCTTCTTTTTCGTCTATGTAGTTGTGCACTTTTTTTTTTCTTTTTTTTTACTGGTATTAGCACCTCCCTCTCAGTCCTCCATCCTGGTGAAGACGCTCCAGTGGAAGCCTTATCAGCAGGATGATATATGAGTCCTTAGTGCCTTAATAGATTCCATTTATCTCTATACACTCCCACTTTAATTTGGCTGGGCCAGGGAGGATGTATTCAAATGCCCACCGTCATTTTGATGTACAGCCAGCCAGCTAGAACTGGCCCCTGTGTTTGCTCCAGCCTCAGCCCCAGTCTGAGTGTCGGACTCAGATTCATACTCCAGCCCCAGCTATAGCCCTATATTCTAGCTTTAACCCTGTATGCCAGCTCTTTTTTTTTTTTTTTACACCAGGCATTTGTATTCCAATGCCATTCCTATTCTTATATGCCAGCGCCAGCCAAGCCCTCATATTCCATCCCCAGCCTTAGCCTTATATTGGCTGTATTCCTGCCTGAGCCCTAGACTTATTCAAGTACAATAGTCCACCCAGGCAACCTGCCACATCTCTCCTACCCCTAGTTGAAACTTAAAATGGTGCTTTAATGATCCTAGTGGGTAAATTGGGTGAGCATGGCCTTAGTGTCATGCGCAGTTGCCAAAGCTATCACCAACCTCAGTGCTATTCTGCAGTGCCATGCCCATCCCCGTCCCTGTCCCTGTCCCCCAGTCTCTTCCCCAGCCTCGCTAAACGTATACAGTAAGTGATTGTTAGCCTATTGTTGCAAGTCCTGTTCTCTTTTCTTCCCGTTTTATCTTAAAGGGAAGCAGAGTGAAACGGCTAGCTCCCGAGGCCTGGCTGCGGTACTCCTTGGGGTGGGAGCAGCGGTGTGGGGAGTCTATTGTAGTGCGGTAACAAGTCCTTTGTGTGACATTTTCCTTGCCGTTGACATTCAGAGGGGAATAGGCGGACGGGCTCGCGGACGCCGGGTCCTCTGTGACATGTGAAGGGAAAGGGTATTAAGAATGGGGACTGAGGTGTTTGAACGTGCACAGGGAAGGACATTTGCACAGAACGTGACAAGGACACGCCGCGGTGGAGCAGCTTTTTCATATTTCACATAATAACATTATGCTATACACCCGGCTGAATCTGTATCTGTGGGTTACAAGGCTGTACACCTGGCCATGGTCTGAGGTCTAGGCTGGCATTATATAATGGAGCAGGAATAACATAGCTTTATCAAGCAAGTATCTACTGACAATAGGTGTGACATAATATCAAAATGCTTGTGTTGAAATATGTATAATTTTATTCAAAAGACACTTTCTTTCCACAAGGGTTTTTCTTTGCCTTACAGCATCAACTCTGTCTCTGTCATTCAACTGTTTTATGAAAGGACAGCGTTTTAAGTGATTGCCATTAACCTTCTGGATGGGTGACTAATATGAACATCTTCTCTGTGTGTCAGATGAATCAGAGGGAAACGCAGGTGAAGAACAGAGTGTGCGCTGTGGCTCTGACCGACTCGGCCCACAACATCTGGCTACAGGAGGCCAGCAAAGGCACGCAGGACTGGATGCAGCAGGTGAGATTGCCACACACAGGCACACACATGCTTATAAAAACAAACAAAGGCACCACGTACTGTACAGGGGGCCTTTCCTGAGCTTCCATTCCATCATGTAAATTCGCCCAGCGGTGAGCTGAGGTCTCTCAGACTCGGCTCTTCTCTGATTTCCCCCTGCACAACCCCTCTGACCTACACAGGTTCCCCTGACCAACAGCTAGCCTTAGAAGTCACAGAGAACCATTGTTTGCATGTTTTTCCTCGCCTCCTTTTTTTTATCAGCCCCCACTCTTTCTTCTTGGGTGCGTGTCAATGAATAACCGAGACAGTTAGCCCTCGCTGGGGTGTGTGTGTGTGTGTGTGTGTGTGTGTGTGTGTGCGCGTGTGTGTGCATGCATATGTGTAAGTGTGCTTGCATGTGTTTATACGCGTGTGTGTAAGTGTGTAAGAGAGAATGCACGTGCACATGTGCATTTGTGTTAGCTTCATTTTAGCGCTCGCCCTTTCTGGTGTGACCTCTGCGCCATACGCAGCACCTGGGCTCACTCAGTATGCACATACAGATGAGGCCTAGCCAAGACCAGAGCTACTCGGGAGCCAGAGATGCAAATGTCACACACACACACACACACACACACACACACACACGCGCACACACACACACACACACACGCACACACCAGTCCTTTATTTGTCTTGCGTTCCTCTTTTATATCCCTTGCCTTTTATTTTTGCTATTTCTGTCATCTCCCATGTCGTGTGTGTCTGTTTGTGTGTGTGTGAGTGTGTGTTGCTTGTATTTCTGTGTTAGTGTGAGTGGTGGGGTTTCAAGGTTGCACTGGCCCCCTTCTCCTTCTCTGGCATTTCCTATTTCTGATTCATCTGAGGGATGTGTGGGACACAGCATAATTGGAATGTTAAGTGATTTTCTATTTGTGATGATTACCCAGAACAATAAATCTGAAATAACCTTCCTTGTCCAGTCGGAGGAAGAGGACATGCAAGGATTCACTCTCTCCCGTCTTCATTAACCCCTAGTTCTCTTTTTTTTTGTGGCTGCAGCAAGAGAGGAGGGTGCTAAATTATAAGGAATTTGTCTAGAGAAAAACAGTGGCACACCCATTCTATACCATGCCCAATGATGCAACAAAAAAAAGTGTACACATATACAGATGCTATTTTACCCACTCACTGTTACTGTTGCCTCCCCTATTTTCTCCACCTGTCTTCCTTTCTTCCCCCCTTACCTCTTTCCCTCACTCATTTACTAAGTCGCTAACAGTGTAGGGCTTGTTACTAAATAAAAAAAAGACTTGTTACTCATTTCAAAGTAATATTTTTTCTTTACTTAATTCTCCCTGGGAGGCTTAATTCATTACACTACTTGTTAAATTTTGGCAGTTGCATCCTCTCTTACCTTCAAAAATGACAATAACTTCAGTGTGTGTATTTGGGGAAACCAAACAGTTTTAATGTCCACTGTTTTTGTCATTCTATTAGATAAAAATGAAAGTACTGAGAATACTTCCATTTCACAATTATTTTGGTCATTTGTCATCTAGGCTACCTTAGCGTGACACCATGATAACTAATGATAAACAAATCAGGGGATGGTGGTGAGATATAGTTTTTGGATTTTTCAACATCAATCTGATATTTCGAGGGGGAAGATAACAAAAGCAATATCTTATCTTTTCAAATTGGTCAGTTGAATATTATTTCTGAAATTGAAGTAGTAATTCATCACAGCACTCGTTAATGGGAAGGTAATAATATCACTTTAACACCTCATTGAGTGACTTGTTACCACCCACAACTGGTCACTAAGTCACATTCACTCAATGGAAGGGTTAAAAACACACATGAACCTTCTCCCTTAGACTTTATGAATGCAGGTGTAATGCTGGTTAACACGCCCGAGGTCAGTATGAAGATTGAGATGAATACAAAATCTAAACTGTCCTAGTCATTAACATTAGAAACTGAGGCGGTCTATGTGCAGTGGCTCTGCAAAGAGGTCAGAGTCCCTTTGTGTTCCCACCCAACCCTGCTAATCCCTCGACTCCAGGCTGATCTTAGGGTTTCTATCACTGGCTCAGGTTCCTGCTGTTTGGCTTTGAATGATCACACACTCCACATACAAGTGCATATACTTGTTTGCTGCAGTGCAAACACAGGCGCACGCATGGGCACACACACACGCATGCACATATGCTGCTGGTCCTGTTTGAAGGACATCTATATCAATCCGATAACCCATACGCAGCTGGATCTCAAACATATAAAACACTTTTTTGAGTGCGTGCACACACACAAGCATGCAAAGAAACATATCAAACATACACACACACGCTGAGGTGCGTGCACACACACAGGGAGGACGGCCCAGATGGTGCTGCACATCACAGAGGGGAGCTCGCAGTGAACCTGAATAATGCCCTGGATGGTGTATAAATATGGGTGCCCGTAGGAGTGGGTGTATGTGAGGACGGAGCACCCCAGCAGCGCAGCGCTCTGTTCTCCTCGGACAGAGATAATTCCCTCCCTCCGAGGTTCAAGAGGTCAGAGGACGGTTGGATGGAGGGATGAAGAAAGGAGAGTAAAAGAGAGGAGATGGGATTTAGAGATCAGCGCCTGCTGGGCCAGGTTATATAGACCTAATGGGTCAGACGAGGGGCAACTGACGTCACCGCAAGGCGGAAAAAACTCAGAGGGTGAGAGAAAAGAGTTAAGAGAGGCAAGAGAGGGGATAGGGAGAGGCAGAGATAGAAAGACTCATTCATTCACAGAGACAGAAAAAGAAATAGGCAGAGAAATAAAGTATGAGAAATGTTCAATTATTTAAATCCCGTCGACTACCGCCGAGAGAAGAGGAGGCAGAGCTCGGGGAAAGAAAAACAAAAAGACAGGTAGGGTGTGAATGGAGTGAATACAGATGGAGGAGAGGAGATGAAGAGATGTATGAGGAGATAGATGAGTAGCATAGCGAGGAGAAGTGAGAGGGAGAGAGAGAGAGAGAGAGAGGCGGATGATGGTGTACAGCTGGCAGCCTGTCACAGTCTCCAAGGTGTCTCCTGTCACTGTGCTGGCCTGCTGTCACACTCTAGTGGCCTGCCCAGAGCACACACATACGCACACACACGCACACATGCACACATGCACACACACATACAGAGTACACTGTGGTCATGAATAAACCATCCTAATCCATAGAGATTATACAGCAACAGGAGGAGGTGGGAGAGAGACAGAGACACAGAGAGAGTGAGAGAGATTTGATACTCAGGACTAGTTTCTGAGAAGTTAGGTTGCAGGCTGTCAGGTGTGTGATGGTTTAGGAGACTGTTGTAGACTTACCTCAGACTTTCTATCATGGGAAACCTCCCTGCATGGTTTTGGGAAGAAGAGAGATGGGTACTGTTGAATGGAGCTGGATAGTTACAGTGTATGCGTATGCGAGCCGAGATGAGAAAACAGCCACATTGTGAGAGATATGTTTTGTTGTTTTTCATAGATGATTGATATTTGCATTCAGAGCTTTAAAATGGTGCATAATCAGGGTCAATAACTTATTTTGTTTGACTAATTATTGAATCACCCAATTCTCCCAATTTGTTTGAATTATTTCCCACAGGGATCATTAAAGTTTCATCCCACCAAAAAATGCATTCTGGTAAAATGGATATCCTATAAAAAATAATAGGCCTGGGTTAATGGTTTTTAGTCACATATATACAGTATATACTGTACTGTTCATTTTGTATCATCTCAGGGCTAATGCAGGTATTAGAGGTTATGGAGTAAAAGTTCCCATCTTTTAGACCCCTATGGGTGTAATCCTGTGGCACCTTCTGTATAGTGGATATGGACTATGAGAGGCCTATTTGGTTCTTATGAAGGCTCCATTAGATCACTGCCATCAGCTGAGTGCAGAGTTTTGTGTGTTAACATTATGCTGTGTGTGTGTGCGTGTGTGTGTGTGCATGCGTACGGGTGTGTTTGTTGTTTATGTGACAGTGGGAGGCTGGCTTCAACTCTGACCTGCAGTAGAGAGCAGGTGGCTGATCACACACCAACACACACACAGACACACACCCGATGGAGAAGGCTTAAAAGCATTCCTCACAGGTAGAGTGGTGGAGCAAACACCTGCCTGCCATTTATGCTCTCAGACCGTGCTATTAGCGTAGTAGTTAGCTTCCTGCTGAGCCGCAGCCTCTAACTCGCCACCGCAAAGGATCCTGGGACTTCAGAACCTTGTGTTTCTGATTAATAGTGATGATGGGATTTAAGTGAAATAAGCAAGGATGTCTTTTGTTGTGTTTGTGTGTGTGTGTGTGCGCGCGTACCCACGTATGTGTATGTGTCTGCCTCTGCATGCGTGTCTTGCACAAATGCACATACATAAACACACACACACACACACACACACAGCAGTAGTGATGGGGGGAGAATCAAATCTGTTTACATGTTTGTGTCTCCGTCTGCCTTTAGTTCAATGGCGCCATTGATCGGCGGACGGGCTGCTTGAAGTGATGATGCTATGCGTCAGAGGCAGCCGATGTGATGTGCCATCCTTTTGTCACGTCGCCCTTCTCTAATCCCAGCCAGCAGGCCCTGCCTTTATGCGACTGCTGTTATGCCTGCGGTCTCCCACAACACTAGGGCTGTGTGTGCGAGTGTGTGCATTTTGCGCAAGGGTTTGTGTGCACATGTGTGTGGTTGCCTTGACAAATCTATTCAAAACCCCGGCCTCCCTGCCTCCATTGGTGGTGATGGTGGTGGTGGTGGCGGCGGCGGTGGAGGGGGGAGGGCCCTTTGAAAGACTCCCCTCCTTCCCCTCTCTCCAGCCCCCTTCAGCCCACTGCTCCACAGCCCAGCTGACATCTTCCTCCAGACAGACTGAATGAATTAAAGGAGATACAATGAGACACTTGATGTAGCAGTCAAGGAGCCCCACTGCTTCTGCACCGCTCGACACCGCTCTGCCCTAAAGCCCGGGCTCAGAGGAGAGCACATCTAGGGCAAAGCAAAGGATCTAAAAATACACAATACGCCACTGTTTACCGAGATGACTTGTCATCTCCCCCAACTCTGCCCCCCTCCCCTCCTCTTCCTCCTCCTCCTCCCTTCCATTCCTCCTCATCTCTCCTCCTATCTTTCTTCAACCTCTTCTCCTCTTCCCTCCCTACACCCCTTCCGACTGCTAGCGCTTTCGATTGACAGGGCTAGAGAAAATGAAAGATAGAGGAAGAGAGGGAAGAGGCGTTTCGACGTTGCGAGGCGGAGTCGGCTCGTACTTTTAGTTCGTTTTCATTTCGTTTGATATGAAGGGAATGGATCACGCATGAGCTAAGCTTTATTGTAATAACTGACAAACCTTTTACACACGATTCCCAATTGAATTTCTTTACTTGTTGACATTTGTTCAAGATTTGTGTACATGGACCAGATGTTTCATCAGACTAGTCTCTTCCAGTGAATTTCCATATTTCTGTGAAAACCTACAATAAATAAATCACTGTGGGACTAAAGAGGATGTAGGAGAGGCAGGGCAGACAGTAGAGCAAGACATTTGGCTGGATGTAGATTGGCCCGCCAGTAAACAACTCTGCAGAAACTGAGACAACAAATGAAGCTGAGACAGGAGTGGGCTCTCCAGTATGCAATATGCCTCAACCTAGTCTTACACATATGCATATGCAAGTAGAGAACACAGGCTTACACCTGCATACATATGCTATCTATCTTACTTGCAGACATATATATACGCACACCCAAAAATTACCCATGCAAAATTGTTCAGATGATGACGGGCCCGTGTGTGTGCGTGTGTGTGTGTGTGTGTGTGTGTGTACGGTGGGGTGGGGGGAGGCTCTGTGTTGGGCAGTGACAGCTATGCAGAAGTGTGATGTGACCCAGGGTTTTAGTGTGTCTGTCTGCCGAGGATGTGTGTGTGTGTCTGTGTGTGTGTGTGTGTGTTTGTGGGGGTGGTTGAAGTGGGAGTCGGTTCACAGATTGGTCCACCCAGTCCCTTCTATGTCAGGGCCTTGAGAGAGAGGGTCGGGGAGGGCAAAGATGTGCATGCACGTGTGCACGCATGTGTGTGTTTGTGCGTGTGTTTGAGTTCGGAGGGTTCACGAATGACAGAGAACGCTACACAGCTTCGTGGGAGACCCCCCGCTATGCAATCACAGACACACACATACACACACACGCACACACGCACACACACACCACTGTAATGGCTGTCAGGGGGCCAGGGTGAAAGTAAACAAGGGCAGATAAGCAGTGATTCAGAAGGACGCCAGCTGCACATTCTAATCTCTTTACATTTTCTCTTTCTTCTATTGAACTTTTATCTTATCTGGGGAACGTCTTCTCCATGCATTCCTTCTCAGCCTCCCTCTCTCCCTCTCTCCCTTTTCCCTTGTTTATGTTCTATCCTTACAAGCCACAGCATACCAATCCACATTGCACGGTCAAACAGGGGAAAACACACTTGGATGCGTTGTCATCTGTCGACTCAGAGATCAAAAAAAAAAAAAAAAAACATAGCATGAGCAAAGCGAGGTATATTATAATATGCTGCTGTTACTGTTTATTAGCGATACGTGTGATTGAACCCAGAAGATGGAAAAGAGGGAACGGGGCCACACAGACAATCTGAAGGAAGATAAAGACAGCAAAAAGAGGATAAAGAGGTCTTCTTCTCCTTTTTCTGACAGTAGAGTTGTCAACCACGGGAGGGTTGAGAGGACTGGGGGTGTTTGCAGGGGGTTATGGGTCAGCAAGCTGGGCAGACGCCCTCCCCAGCCCCCCACCCCTCCCAGGGCACCCGCTGATCCACCACAGTAGAAGAGCCCCAGCTCTCCACCACAAACAAACCCCAAGCTGTCTGAGCAACATGTCACAGGGCTTTTAATTGCTTGTTCCTGTCTCTCTCTCTCTCTCTCTCTCTCTCTTCCTCTCTCTCTCTCTCTCTGTCTTACACACACATACCTCTTTACTCTCTTTCTCCCTTCTCTATCTCTCCCCTTGTCTTTCCCACCCCCCCCCTCGCTTTGTCTCCCTTGCCTCCCGCATTTTCCCTCCCCTCTCTCTTTCTCTATTTCCACCTGTCTCTCAATTTACTCTCCTTCTTTCTCTCTCTCTTTTTCTCTCTACCCGTTTCTGTCATTGCTCTCTCTCTCTTTCTCTCCCTCTCTCACTCTCACTTTCAATCCAATGTGCTTTATTTGCATGAAAGTAAAGAACAATATTGCCAAAGCATCAAGATAAAAGATAAAATACATGAACTCCCTTCCCCCCTTGTATTTCTGTGTTTGTCTGTTTGTGTGTGTGTGTGTTTGTGAGAATGACAGTGGAGGATGTGGGTTGCTGCATATTCTTCTCCCATACCCAGACCCCCCACACACAGCGAGAATCAGTAGTCTATGTGGAAGTCATTAGTGGTTTGTGTCGAAACAACATATATCTAGAGAGAGAGAAATCTATCCTCACTGTCTTCCATCGTCAATCTCCCCTCTCTCCCGTCTTGTCTCCCTACAGTGCTGCTGTAACTGGGTGTCGAGTCCGGAGCCGCTGGACGCGCCGATGGAGCCCATGCTGCCCGACTGCCCCCGCGTCTCTGCAGGTAGAAACCATACTGTGTACATGTGTAGTCCTCACAGTGATGATATGATTACCTATTATGTCCTTACATCAGAATCGCTTACAGTTGCCAAGTACAATGGGTGCACTGGGAATTTGACTTAGTTAATTGGTGCTGACACATTACAAGACAAAATGTAACAGGACCTCACATAGCCTATAGTGCAGCAAGAGGTGTGACAGTAGGCTAAACCTAAACATGCAACCAGTATCCATTCAAAGCTGAAAAATGTAATCTGTGCAGCAGCATTGGTATAGTTGGTAACAGTAGTGATGGGGGAGAGTAAGTGACTGGTACTGTAGTAGTCCAGTGTACCATAGGGTCACAGTCAGTGATAAATATAAAGGTGCGTCTACTATGAGCTCCAGTCAGTGATCATCATAAGGCAAACAGCCACCCATATACACAATAAGCAATCATATTTTCAGAAACCATTAATTTATGCTTAAAAGACCTTATCCTCATATGACTTACATCCATTTGATACCACTTAGTGTGATGTATACAATTAATTTAGGTCATAAAGTTTTAGCCTAAAAAGGTGGGTAAACTAAGTTTAGGTGGTTTTCCTGTCCACTACATTCCTGGTCACAATCATGAGTAGGTTGTACAGAATAGGACCAACTTTAGAATGCCACAAAACATTGCTAGTGCAAAACAAAACACTGCAGTTAAGTACAATTATGTAGGTAAATAGCGAAAGATGCATAAATGACAAATGTGCAAAATACAAGTCGGTTGATACTTAGCCTGAATAACTTCTGTATCAGTGTCCACGTGCAGATTAGCAAGGTTCAGTCTGTCCAGGGTCATGTGTGTTTACAGTATGTGTGTGTGTGTGTGTGTGTGTGTGTGTGTGTGTGTGTGTGTGCCAATGTGAGATCATGGTTGGGCATGTGGGGTGGAGTTGAGGTCTTAGTAGGACTGGTTGAGGAGGGTCATTGCCATTGGGAGAAACTGTTAAACTGTTGCAGTGGTGAGTGATCATGTCTTTAAACACACACAGAGAAACACAATCTAACAAACACACACACACACACACACACACACACACACACACAACAGACATGTCCTCTCTTATTTTGTTTCTATTTTCATCTTTTTCTCTGCCGTGCCCTCTCCCTCTTTCTTTTTCTCCATCTACTCTGTCTCCTATATTTGTTAATCCTCTCCTGTGGCGTTTGGCTTCCTGTCCCTGTGCCCTCTCTGCGGTTGTCTGGCCTTGATGATGTCACGGCCATCATGAGAATGTGTCCTTAATGTAGGATTAGGGATGAAAGCTGTAATCCTCAACATGACCGTTGATAAGAGATGATGATTGCGGTGTTGTTTGAAGAGTGACACACATGCATGCAGGCTCAGGCACACAGAGAGACACACTTTAAGAGGAACGTGAACTCTTTATGTCTTTAAGGGTGTGAGTACATGAAAGCACCTGTGTTCATGCATTTGTTTATGTGCACATTTTTACGCATGCACATACACCCTCACTTCTATGTGCTCACATCCTTGTCTCCCATCACTCATTTCCATCATCACTCAGGGGGTCCTGCGGGGGGCATTGTGGCTTTTTTCTCTCCGCAGCCCCTCAGTGACATCATGGTGAATGTATAGGTCATCACACACATGCTCCACATGTCAGTGAATACATCTCTCATACCGCTATCTCATCTTGGCCACTAAAACACCATGTTCCACATGGAGCTGCGTGGGTGGGTGGCCTTAACATCTACCAGTGAATCAGCTCCTTGAAATGTCAGCTAGCCTTCAATACAAAACCTATATGGTATTTCATGTTCAAATGTCAGTTTTTTTACCTTGATTTTTTTTTATATAAATGTCTGTTCACACTTACTGCCGTTGGTCAAAAGATAGCAACCTTTGAGCCGAGATATCGAGCTGTACTTTTTGAAACTCTTTGCATGCCTAACTCTGTTTCATCACGGACCTGTTTGACATAGCATCCATCTGTATGTATGCACTATTGACTTGTGCACTATTGACTTTAGCTACTTTAACTGAGCTGAAAAGAGGAGAGCCACCGGCCTGTTAACATAGCTGCCAGCTCAGCTTGTCTCTGGTCTTTTGGTGGTGGCTTCTCATGTCAAAGGTTGACGCGGTCGTCTTTGTGTCCTTGGCTTCCTGGCAGGTTCACAGGCAGCGGCCATTGTGGTGAGAGTCACAGCAGAGCAGCTGAGGTGACGAGGTTGAGGGAAGGTTGAGGGAAGGCTGTCAGGGCATCGTGACCCTGCGCTTCATTCAACACACACACACACACACACACGCGCGCGCGCACAGCTCCCGATAGTCACCTCCTCTGCTGCCATGACTGCTGTTGTGTGTGTTGCTATGGCAAGAGTATGTGTGTGTGGGTAGGTGGGGGTAATCAGGGTTGACCACAAAGTGTCTCAGCAACAGAAAACAGACCACTGAATCCTTGTTGTCATGTGCACACACACACACACACACACACACACGCGCGCGCGCGCAGACACACATGCAGACGCACACATCACAGTTTGAACCATCGCTCTAGTGTGGAGCCAGACTGCGCCAGGCCCGGGGCGACTGGGCTGCTGTGGAGAATGGCATGTGATCAGACACACACACACTAAGATGTCTGAAGGCTAACAAAGTATTGGATGTGTGCTGAGATGTGGGCACTGAGACTGGTCAGACAGCGGGAGGAGGGAACGGGTTGAAGGACGAGTCTTTCCGCCACTCTCTTTTTTTCTATCTGTACTTCTGCTTCTCTCTCTCTCTCTCTCTCTCTCTATACATCCCTCTCTCTCTATACGTCTCCCTCTCCCTCTCCCCCCCTGTCTCCCTGTGTGGTGCAGGGTGTGATGCCTGTGTTTTCCATGCTGGTAGGCTCTTGGCAGAAGGAGGCAGGGAGAAGTGGAGGCAGAGCCTGTCTGTTATTCCTAATCATCTGCGAAGCAACGCCGGTACACCAGCATGGCACACTGATGGGGCTGGAAGGAAGGAGAGGCGGAGGGAGGGAGGGAGGGAGGGAGGGAGGGTGAGGCATAGCGGGGGTGTCCGCTAACATCTCCATTTCTTGTTTTTAATGTGATAAAACCTGGACCCATTCCCTCCGCATTTGACTGGCTAGCTTCTCTCCCCTTCGTTTATTTTCTTTTTTTTTTTGTCCTAATCTTTCCTCTCCTCGCTCCCTCCTTCTTTTTTTCCTTCCATCTTGCAAAAAGGAATTTGTTCCCCCAAGAAGGTCAGTGCTCTGGCGTTTGGCAGTGGCCTGGCACACTGGCAGAATTTTATCAGTTAGGAGCACGCCGAACGCAGGCTAAATATGCAGATAAAGTGGAACCAATCTCCTGCTGGAAAGACTCCCTGTGTGCGTGTGTGTGTGTGTGTGTGTGTGTCTGTGTGTGTCTGTGTGTGTGTGTGTGTGTGTGTGTGTGTGTGTGTGTGTAATGGAGTGGCTGAGAGGCTGGCGGAGGCATAAGTTGGGGGGTGTCAGTGGGGTTGCTGAGGCCTTCCCGAGATGTAATCACTCCAAACCATTGTGGCTGAGCAGATATCCAGAGAAGGATGAAGAGAGGGAGGGAGGGAGGGAGAGAGAGAGAGAGAGAGCGAGAGAGAGAGAGAGAGAGAGAGAGAAAGAGAGAGAGAGAGAGAGAAAGGGGGAGTTGAGGCCTGACTAAACGCAATCTTAGCCTTGCACTTAAAATGACTCCTCCCTTGCAGTGGTTACAGTGATTTTTCTGATATGTGGGCTGTTTTATTTTTATTATTCAGTTTATTCAAATGTTTCTGGTGAGATGCGTGATCAGTTGATGGTTCGGGAAAGATTTATCTATGCCGTTTCAGAAGTGGGGACCCCCCCCCCCCCCTCGCTGATAACACACACATGCATAAGCACACACACATGCACACACAACCTCCTCTTGGGTGATTACTCATTGTCCAAGCTGATTATTAATTACAAAGGGAGAGCACTCTGAAGGTAAACACTGATTAATGGCTAACAAAAGTAAGTTAATGTCTTACCTGTACTTTAATTACCAACCCTGCTCCGTTACAAGCATCCCAACACAAGGCCGTAATTAACCCTAATGGACCGCAGAAGAAGACTCACCTTCATTTTCTTTCACAATGTAAATGCACTTTATAATTTTTTGATGTATCAACCTTTCTTGCTTTCTTCCTCATTTTCGCATAATTGAAAGTAAGGATTCTGTTGAGGGGCGATTTCTTGATGTGAATGAAAATGGTAGCGAGATGGCTGGAAAAGTGATGCAATATTGTGATAGAAGTGAGAAATAATTTTAGTGCAATGCCATGGGAGGTCACTCTGCCTTTTTCTTTTACTTAAAGCTTATACTGCTGTGACTCAGTGTTCTTAATGTACCATAGAGACTCAAGAAAGAGGCTGAGTGAAAGAGACAGTCAGGCAGACAGAGTGCACACACACTCTCTCACACACACTCACACACACACATTATATTGTCATGACCTTATTGCCAGTGTGCTTTGTTCTGTTGTAGGTTTGACTCGAATGTAACCCTCACCTCCCTGATCCACACACCGTTGACCGCGAAACACCTCTAGCTGTCGGCACCTCTACACACACACACACACACACACACACACACACACACACACACACACACTCTGATTGATGTCTGTGTGCTGACTTACTCTTCCAGAGGAAACTCGGACCAAGTCAAATTCACCTCACCCCCTCCACACAGTCTGTTTTTTCAGCTTGGCAAGGTGGAAGTCCGCTGCCTCGCTGGAAGATCACATGAAAAGTGAGTGTGTGTGTTTGTGTGTGTGTGTGTGTGTGTCTGTGCGTGTGTGTGTGTGCATTTTCACGTGTGTTTCCATGTTTACTTAGGCAGTCCGGCACACGTTGCTCTTGTGTAGCAGGAAATAGACAGGTAAACTTTGGTGAACCAGACGCTAACCTCTGACCTAGATCTAGCGAGGTGGGATCAGGCTATTGTCTGGATCACATAGGTGACAGACCTCTTTTAATGATGTGGAAAATGCTGACACCCACGACTCGTGATGACTGGGATTTGATTTGTCTGTCAGAAACTTGCAATAAACTGCTGATCTGTGAGATGGAATAACAACTTGGTTTGTTTCTGTGATTATAGATTGATATCAAACTAGTCATATGATCTGAATATGATGTGAATATCAACATGTAATGGTATGAATAGATTTCGTTTGAGTTGAGTTCTCTTTTGAATGGGTGGGCAGTCATACTATTATCATATTTTTTGTCTGGTTTTTTTGTGGCAGTGATCTTGTTTCTTGATATCTGAACAATCATTCATCCTCACTGCTTTTTTTTTTTTTTTTTTAAGAAAGATAACTCTTTGCACTTTGACACATTATTGACATAAAACTCTGCGCTTTTGGTGCCTTGGTGCTTTTTCTTTTCCTACACTTCCATGTTGCATTTCTCTCCCCTCCACATGCATATATATATATATATTTGTATGATTCCTCTCTCACTCTCTCTCTCTCTCCTACTCATTAATTTCCGAGCTTACAAAGGATCAGAAGACGGTTGTCATTTTGTATTCCTCTATAAAATGCAGATGGGGGCTAAACGTCTTTGATCCCTGTGCTGGGTGCAAACCCTGACTCACTTTGCTCATAGATTTATGGAAGGAGAGCGTAGTGTAAAGATGGGCACCAGACAGACATTTAGCTAAGCAGGAGTGCAGTAGATAGACAGGGGGAATAGGGGAAAGTCATCTCTTTTTTTTCACTTTCCCCCTGTTTTTCCCCACTCTCTCTCATTGTTTGTTATCCCAGTGAAAGGGTCATATTCAAGGCACAGAGTTAAGAAAAAAAAAAAAAAGTAAGAGTTGACTCAGAAATAGGTGTTTGGTGTGGAGGAGAGGTGCGATAGAGGGAGAGAGAGTATGTCAGAGCTGTACAGGAGATCTCCTTAGCTATTCCCTTTGTTTTGTTTTTTTCCTCTCATGGATTTTTCTGATTTCTGTTTTGGAGACTGAAAAGGGGGCAGGTTTAGCTGCAGAGGCTTTATGTCATGACACAGCTTGGGAAAAAAAGTCTTGAGCTGAAAGTTTCTTCAGCTTCATCAAACTCACATGACCCTGGTGAAGAAGTCTGAGTTTGCAGTAACTAGCTGAACATTATGTTTCAAGCAGTAAAGCAGCCAACCAGTCATTCAGTCAATATACCGGGCCACCTGTCTACCTGCCTGTCACTTTGTCTGTCTCTCTGTCAGCCAATCAGTTGTGAGTGTTGAATCATTGACAATGCCAGATTCTTTTGGCAAAGCGAAAGGAAGGCAATATTGTGTCTTTGAATTACCTTAACCGTACCTCTTATACTGCAGACAACGTACCCTCACAGGGGAAAAAAAAAGAAAGTGAAAGAAAGCTGAAAGCTGAATCAAAAATAGGGGCATGTGTGGAAGAGCAGCGGAGAGAGTCAGATCTGGACAGGAGATCTCAGCTAGTTGTTTTGTTTTCTTTCTTTCTACTCTCTGGAATTTCTGATTTCTGTCTCGAAGACACCGGAAAAGTAGCAGTTGTAGATTTATAGTAGAAAAAACTGCAGCAGTTTTCAAACTCACAGAAACTGAAAAATCAAAGAGAAGTTTAACCAGACGATTGGACCTGTTTTACTGTGGATGACAATCTCTAAATTTGGTTAAAAGGAGCTAAACCTGCTTTGACAGACTAACAAATACCTTTAAAATTCAAAGCCCTGTGGTTGGATGACTTTGTAAAAGAAATTGCATGTATCACAGTATTTTGTTTATACTACCTTGATCATACTTGTGCTAAATGATTTTCAGAGAGACAGGAGCGAGTGTTGAGTCAGAAACACAGATGGTGTTGAGGTGGAAGGGAGACGCAAGGGAGAACTGTAGGGTTTCAGCTATTTCCTTTTTTATTCTTTGTGGTTTGTGTGGATGTTCTCAATTTTGTTTTAGAGACATTGAAAATGATCAGAACCTTTATGGTATATTACAGCTGGGAAATAGAACAAAAGGCACAAAAACTGGAAAAGCCACAACAGAAAGACTTTTTTCAGCACCATGGAGCTTGTTTGATCCTGGAAAATTATGCTTGAATTTTCAAGTTCAACATGTTTGGGCATAAGATTGTCATAACTAAAGAAGGACCTGAAAGTTGAAGCTTTGAGAATGCCAGGCTCTTTACAGAAAACACATTGCAGTATTTCTCGCCTTGGCTGCAGTGGTGCTGTGTTGAGTGTGATCTTACCTCTTAGTTTTGTTTTCTTTTACTTTATTTTTTATTTGTATGGATTTTCTGATATCTGTTTTGGAGTCATTGAAAAGGAGGCAGGTGTAGATGTAGACGTTTCATGTCATGACAGCTGGAAAAAAAAACAACAGTTTTTCAACTTCCAGAAACAGAAAAGCCAAACTTAAAGTTTTCTCAGCTCAGTCGAACCTGTTTGACTCTGATTAAAAATGTGGGAATTTTCTTAATGCCATGGAACTTATTTTAGTGTGAATAAAGAGGGACCTAAAAGTCAAAGCTTTAGAAAATGCTAAACTCTACACGAAAAGTGCATGGATTACAGTACCTATAACTTTTCAGTTCGGCCCCAGTGTGTATAGATAGTTGATGAGGTGCTTATATGAAGTGGTAAAGGTTATAGACAGAAATATCAAGTTGCTTCCGCATCTTGGAACTTTTTCTTTTTGACCCTGAATAAAGCCCTGAGTTGCTAAAAATCCCCAAACCCTGAGAATGTAACAACCACAGGGAAAGTAAATGAATGTAAATATAATGTCTTTACATTGTGAATCTGTGTAACAGCCACACTCACCAAAATTGTGACCCAACCTTGATGTACTCCTCCCCCAGTTCTTTCTGTTTTCTGTCTTAGACGCAGCACCGCCTCTCGTCCATGGTCAGGTCACAGTATTGTCCCATGTTGACAGGGCAATCTGTCCTGTCATGCAGGTTGCTAGCTCTCAGGGACATTTCCTTTGAATCAAAGACTTGGCCACTTTGATCAATTCTGGAGGACTATCTGTGTTTATTGATTCATTCCAGTGCTTCGCTTTCTATGTGACTTGTATCCTCACCCAGATCAGAGTCAAAGATATGCCGACCAAGTCAATAGACAAGACCTTGCTACAGGTCTAAGACAAGGGTGTTGCCATTTATTTGTTTTAATTGATGGAGGAAATGAACTTGATCAATATGTCAAGCTAATAATTGTGCAAGCCTGTGAGACTTTCCCCTATAAAATTCTTCAGCAGGTATATGGTTCTTGAAGTGTTGAGAGTCACATAACTTGTCTTGGCAACTTATTTCTAAGAAAGTAATTAACAAATATCGATCGTTATTTTTATTAATAATAGTAGTAATAGTAGTATTGCATTATTATTATAATTCTAACAATTATTATTATTATTATACAGAGCTGTTGACCACATTTATACTCATTTTATATAGCACTAGTATAGCAGGAAATACGATTTTGTCAGATGTGTCCTCTTTATTATGTAATTCATGGAGACCAACATGCCTTATTTTCAACAGTCATTTGAGGTTATTTGCGTTATGCAGAAGTAATATAATGTGAGACTTTCCACACAAAATAATACTGGAATTGACCTTATTACTGTGATTGGTTATATGCAACACATTATTTTGATAAGTGACTTAACGATCCATGATCTGTAATGAGTCACAGCAAGGTGAAGGATAGAGAGCAAAGCGGTTTGAGCTTAGTTGAAGTGTGAAAATCTAAAATCCTCAACAGAATGAAAAAGTCAGTCATGTCATCTTTTGTGTTCCTGTTGATTTAATCCTGTCTCCCATCCTTTTTTCCTCCAAGCATCTTTGCCAGTAATCTCCCTTGTACATTGTTTTTTTCATTAGAAATTTTATGGAAACTGGTTGCTTAGCAACAAAGACGGAATGTTTAAGTTTTTTTGTTTTGTTTTTTTGCCAGCTTTGATTTTTTTTTTCTTTTTCTCTTTTCAAAATCTTGCCCGCCTTTCAACTTGTTAAACTGTTGTTAAGTGTAGAAGAGCACAATTAGATTTTGTAATAGAGCATTTCTTAAGGAGCGTCGCACTTCACATGTCATTGTTAAAATGGGTGCAGTTAATTCCTACTAGCAAATATCAAAACACAGGCAAACAAACACTAGTTTCTAATACATATCTGTATGTGATGATGCTGTTGGAGTCATCAGATGTACTTACCACTGGCCATGGATAGTTCATCAGTATGTATCTATATCACTTATGCATGTATGAGGGATGCTGACGATCTTGGAATTCATAATCACGCTTCATATGCTGAGGTTATTTAACGCACTATTCCTTTAACAGTTTAGGCTATTGTGATTATGCTAACTAGAAGCATGTCTGGAAAGCCCAGTCTGTGGTCTTCAGTTTCACCCCTGCACTAGGTAAACTCTATCCAGGAGGCATTTTATCCTCTCCTCCTTTCTCATACTCTACCCATCATCCCTGAGAAAAAGAAGAAAGGGGAGAGAAAAAAAGGAAAAGAGCCCGGCGTGCATAAATGAAGGTTCAACAAGGTTCAATGAAACACTTATACAATTTGCTGCAATATAGCAGGGTTTTATAATCTCATTATCATCTTAGTGCCAGATTTGCCCATGAGGGCTGTTCCGTATTCACTCTTATTAGCTCCTCAGATTTGTCCATTTGTCCTTCTGCTACCCGCCTCGCAGCCAATCACTGGCACAGAACCTCCAATACGCACCCCCGCCCCCCCCCTTTCTCTTTTTATTCCCTCTCTTTTATTTTTTTCTCTCCCAATACCTCCTACTGCTTTATTTATGGTTGTTTTGACTCAGATTTGCCACTGGGCAAGCAGAAAGCAATTTACTAAACAGTCAGTTAATAACTGTAGATTTTTTTACCATAGATGTTATTTCACTTAGACATATATCTCTAGTTACAGTATATCTAAGCCATGATATTGTATATGTTTTGATTTGAATCTTATATTTGAGTTGAAACTCATACTTTTTCACCCTTATATAAGTGGTAAGGTTCAGACCACAGGGCGGATTATTGAAACATTTGAGAAACAAATTGTACTGCACTGTATGACCAGTGGGTCGGCTAGCATTTAGGACAATTTCTTCAGATTCCAGATTTGAAATAAACATTACAACATACACATTGAAACAATGTGTGTAAATTTGGGATGGATGCCAACAATACAATTGCACGGTACAGCACATTTAGTTTCCCCTGATAGTGTTTTTAATCTTCCTTAATGTTCAAGGCCAGGCTCTTTCCTCTGTGAGTACACAGGGTCAGATGGGGGAGCTAACGTACAGAGTACAGTAGACCAGGCCACAGGCTGCCGAATCCCCAAGCCTCTTAGCTGCTGTGGGTAGTGTCCATCCCTGGTCACTCAGAGGGCATCCCCAGATTAGTGCTCGACGGACATGGATCTCATTTGCCCATATGGCCTCTTCTCATTGAGTAGATATAGGCTCTAATCCCCCCAGCCTTTACCCCTGACCTCGACATGTGGCGAACTACTCAGAAAAAGGGACACAAACCGTGCATATACCACATGTGACGGCAGCAGCATCAAGAGGATCAAGTGTAAAGATGGTTTAAGATGGAGGATTGATAATGGCGGCAAGTGTGTTTTTGGTCCTGAGTGACTGTAGGGGATGGTAGCTACCGCCTTTCCCCAATGGAGTCATGCTGTACCGGGCACGGCCACAAAACAGAAAATACCGACATAATAGCACGCTACTGTGAAGTGTTCTTGTGGCTCTAGACTGGTTTTAGGTGCATTCCCTGGCGTGAAATTAATCCAATAATCCCCAAGGGGGCATGGCAAATCCTAACGGCTACTAGCATTATAATTCTGAGCAATCACCTTCATCCCGTGCGCTTCCAGTATCACAGTGCCCTCATTAGCAAGGCACAAGTTGCCACCCAGCAATGTGTGTGTGACAGTGAAGTTATCCATGTAGCAAGACCTTTCTCATTAAATAGATGATACTTATCGGTATTAGTGGCAATGACCTTGTCCTCTAGGAGAGGAGAGGATAGAAACCAAGCCAAAAAGGAAAACCCCACACCTTGCAGTGCCACATTTGCTCAAATTGGAGTGTCCATGCTGGAGTTTTAAGTTTTAGCGTTTACTTTAAGTTGACTGATGCACGGATTACATCTGAAATATATAATGCTATTTTAGCCTTAAGATCATAAATGTTTTGGCAGTAAACATATAGTGGCCCTAGCAGGTGGTGCCGCTAGGTGAAGTTAGTTGATGGGATAAAGTAGATTAGGGCGGGGAAAGGTTAATCTTTTGAGTAATCATATGAGAGTGTCACTATAAATCCTTACAAGTTCACGCTGGCAAAAAAAGAAAAAGAAAAATCAAGCTAATTCATTGCTCCACAGGACTTTTATTCAAGATGAAAAACCTGGATATGACTATGTTTAGTTTATTTAAAATGACGAGGAGGACAAAGCCATGGGTGTGAATTTTTGCATCTCTTTAAAAGGTCCAAAATGGAGATGAAATGCATGCAGTCAGATTTATCACCATCCTCTGTGAATTTCTAACTGTTTTCCAAACACTCCAACGATACCACTAGTAGTTGTTTTTTCTGCCCCCCACACAATGTAAATTATGTTAGGACAGCAGCATAACAGAGATTGTGTTGCAGCCTGTGGTCCTAGCGTAGCCTTGTTTAATCAGTTTTTCCCTGTTTAGAACTAGAATTAGCCTTGGTCAGTTGTGGTCATGGAGTTTAGGTGCCATATTATCCTAATTTACCTGGTGAGCAATCCGTGACTGATTCTCAGTGGGGATCTGGTAATTATACTGTAGATGGTACAAACGTAATGTTGTTGCTCCTCACTTCTAATTTGATTTTATGATCGTGGCTCCAAGATGTGGCAGTATTACGTGTAATTAAGTGAAAGTTTTTTAGTTTTTTTTGTTATTTTGCTAATCTTTTGTGCTCTTTTCATGCACTTCTTTTGTGCTTGTTACACGTTTCTTTCTTCGTGGAGACTGTTATTGTTGTGGGTTCATAAGGCCAGTTCATAAGGTTTTACTGCTAATTAATACACACAAGCGAGCACACACGCTCACAGATACACACACACACACACACACATACGCATAATTGTTGGACTGGAGAACACACGCTGAGATACAACATCCGGGAAAACCAGTCAATTTAATATTGCTTTATTTGTGTGTGTGTGTGTGTGTGTGTGTGTGTGTGCGTGTGTGGTTTAGATGTTTCTTCTGTTAGTTTAAACCCACTGCTTCTGTTTAGTTAAAGCCTTTTTTGATATGTTGTGGCAGCCATTTTACCCCCCTCTCTTCTCTTTCACAATTAGGTTATAATTAAATGCACATTTAATGTGATTGTTATGAAATAAAAAAAGAACAAACATGCAAGCTCTGAGAATATATTAGGAATGCACATAATTGCCAAAGAGATGATTGGAAAATGAAAAAAAAATCATCCTTGAAGGTCCTTGAGTCGTAATCAGCCTCAAATTAGAATATTTATTTGTTGTCTTTTTTTTACGGAGGAAAGAAAATTAAAACTTATTTATATAATTATGTAAACAAAAGTGATAGTCGATTCCGCGACCAGGCGGGTTTTGAGCGCGCAGCAGTGACCTTGGATCCTCCCCTGTGCTCCACGTTGACAGATAAAAACTTTATTAACCAGCCATCTCCGGGACAGGAGACAAACAGCCCGTGACACCGGCGTGCGCTAGTATTAGGGAAATGTGGCAATTAGAGGATGATTTTCTTGCAGTGAAAGCGCCAAAGTGTAGAGGGGGTAATAAACACAAGCTTGTTTGTGGCCTAGGAAGCTGCAATTATAAAGTGCTTGGAGAGTTGTTGTGCTTATTGTGCCTGGGAGTAATGAGATAGGCTGCACTCATCCCTCACTGATGCTATGGCTCCTAATCCTCAGCCCTCTTTTCCTGCTTCTCTTCCTTATCCACCGACATCCTCTGACCGCGGCTGGCCTGTCACAGCTCTGGGCAGCCCCAGGTGACCTCTGACCCCTGTGTCAGCTGACTTCCAGCACTGAAAAAGCTCTGGCACTGACTCCAAACAGGACGCTAAATATGTCATAATGTATTGTGTAATATGTTTTCCCTAGTTAGCAACTAAGTGGGTTTGTTTTACCGTAATGCCTCTCTGAGAGAGAGGGATGCCTTCAAGTGTAATGTGTCTAATTGGTGTTAGCGTTTGTCTCCCCTGTGTCACTCCCAACTTTCCCACAGCTGGTGATGTGTTTGGTGGTCTCTCTCATTGAGGTGACTGACATATTTCATGCAAGGGAAAATTATTGCGGGCTCTCGTTATATGGTATGCATAGACATATTGTGAATTGGACAAACTCTGAAATTTTGTCTAGATTTTGTACATTGGTGTTGTCATCATTTCTATTTTCATATCTTGTCAGTCACTTTCTATTTCTCCTTTCACTCTCAAGGTTGGGTTTTTCCCCTGAGGCTCTCTGACTGTGTCACCTATCACAGTGTGATGAGTTAATGTTAAGGGATGTGTTTGCGCGGTGTGAGCATGCATACGTTGTGTAGATATGTGCGCATGCATTCCTGCAGATCCATGTTTGTGTGTGTGTGTGTGTGTGTGTGTGTGTGTGTGTGTATCCTCCCAAGAAGAAGAATGCTGTGTGTCCAGGCGTGTTATCTGGCTGACCTAGTGCGGGCTCTGGTTATCACCCCTCTGTGCCTCTCAGGGCCGAACTACAGAGCCAGCGGAAAAACCACGCCTGCCTGCCTGCCTGCCTCCCTGCCTCTGCGTCTGTGTGCTGGTCAGCCAGCATGTCCTCCTACCACAGGGCTCACCTCCTATCTAATCAACATAGACAGGCCGCTTGTCCACAGACACACACACACACCCACACACACACACTGCATGTACGCTTACAGATACACATGTGCACGTACAAGCCCAGAGATAGCCCTACACATGTAGGCACACTTGATGATACAGGCACTGCTCCCCAACAACCCACACACACACACACACTGATAATCACACATACACTCACATAGGTCTGGGCCCACTCTGTGTTCCCAGATATGTGTGTCAGTTGTAGTGAGGTGTGGGAGCAGCCCACAGGGCAGAGGAGTGGGTCTTAGGCCAAGTGGTGGACATGCGGATCAGGTAGTGGAGGGCGCCACAAGGTCGGCTAGGGGGGTGTGGGGGCATAGAGGAAATAGACTGAAGGGTGGAGGGGATCAGAACTGGGCCTCCTGACTCTGAGGGTAACTCCCCTACCCCATCCTTGAGCCCCAGTCACCTGACACCAGTGTGGTGCTGGCCCCCCTTCCAACCACCTCCACCCCACCTCGTCCCTTGTTCAGACCCTTACTGAACCCCCTGCCGCACAGGAGACAATTTGTCTCATTTTTGCCCTTGAGATGGAAAAGGGTGGGGTCAATATTCTGAGGCGCAAATTCCAAATCCATCCGTGGCGCCATTTTAATCCCCTTTTGTTTGGCTTGTGCAGTGCTTTTTTTTTTTTTTTTTTAAAACAGAGCGTACGCCAGCTCACCTTCTGATGTTTCATACTGCAACTCCCCTTTCCCCCCAACCCTGCCCTCTGAACAACATGTGGCCAGATAACAAAACCCTAAACAAAAGAGGTAGATTGCCAGGGGCAGGAGGAAAGGTGGGGGCCCGCACTTTGTGTCTGAAACACTTCATGGGCGCTAAGTGAGGTTGGCACCAGCTGTTGGAGCAGAGTCGAGGAGAACCGGGGTAAAGTGAATTGCGTTTGGCACCAGGCGGCTATCAGGCAGTAATTAGTATAGCTAACATCCCAGATGAAGGAGTCAAGTCTAGGTCAGGGTAAAAAACTTCAAGGGTCTTAGCGGGTTAGGGTTGGAGGCCAAGCCATGCCCCCCTCCCTGCCCTGAGTATAAGCTCATGCCGTGCCTGCTCAGATTTGCTGAAATCTGCGCTGACCTCTGACCTTGAGGTGTCGCAGCCAGTCACATGTCAGGCTGGCTCCTGTGGACCATGCTGGATGGGTTTGTATTAGACCGTCTCAGTAGAGACCTCAATCCTAGTCTGGACTGGCCCGGCCCGGCTCAACTCAGCCTCACATGCGATGGGTTTTTTGACATAGATGTTACCCTACAGCTTAAACCCCTGCTTGGCATTCCTGCCCCGCAGTGGCCTCAGGATCAACCTTCTTCTGTCACACAGGCATGCCCTCAAACCAATCAACAGAGGGGAGGATGCATGTATGGTTGAATGAACGGATGGGAGAGGATAAGACAGAAACATACCCGCAAATACACAACAGCAACATGTTTGTTTGTTTTTTAGATTCAAAGAGAAAGGGATTGTTTTGCACTACAATTCTAGAAATCACATTGTAATCTCTTTCATAGAGGGTGGTGGCGAGTGGGTGTGAGTGTGTATGTGTGTGTGTGTGCGTGTGTGTGTGTGTGTGTGTGGGGGGGTGGTCACTGTGCATTCATTCCTGGTTCCTTAAAAAACCTATAATCCTCTAATGCAGCCATAATCTCTTTTAATACATTGAATATTAGTCGACAAATCACATGATAATAAAGTGATATGAAAATGTTTCTTTCGAATGACAGGGTACGAGAGGGTTTAACTCGAGGTTCTAATTGTAGTTGCCGGTCAGTGTTTGTTATCTTGACCATGTCAGAGGGTATAAGGCGGATGTTGTAGCTTGATGTGTGGCCTGTAACCTTCACACTACACAGCTGAAAAGCTTAACATCCGTTAAAAATTGCCACTAACCCTATAGAGACGTGAAACAGGCCTAGTGACTTGAATTTATCATACAATAAAGCCTCAATGCGAATATACGGTATATTGCATTTACTGTACATGACATCAGCAAGGGTGATACATTTCTACAACAAATTAGAATGTACAATATATGCGCTTGCATGTTTCATATTTGAATAAGTTCTGGTCAGCGATTTCTTTATATTCTTTTGGATCAAACATTTTCTTCTGAGCAACTTCCGTCTCTGAGGAGTTCGGATAAACAAGGTTCTACTGCAAAAAAAAAAAATCGTTTGAACTATGTGAACTTTGGAGCATTTCATTTATCCTGTGTGCTATTTGTGGTGCTTTTCATCTCTTGAATCCTGGCCTAGTTTCTGTATCTTGTTTTTGGAAAACATGAGCTAAGCCGCAGTACACAAACCAGACAGCCATTAGATCGCTGCACTGTAGGTTTGACCCCTGACCGACTAAGCCCCTTCCCCGCCCCCCCCGGTAAACCCCTCGCCCCACCCCACCCCTGCCCAGCCCCAAGCCCTGCCCCAGCGCCTGCCTCTTCCCTTCTTGGAAAATGATATTATGGTGTTTAGATCATCCTCCTCGTCTTCCTCCATACTGTAATCCTATTTGCTCTGTCATGTGTTGGTGTCAGCAGATGGTGTGTGTGTGTGTCTGTGTGTGTGTGTCTCTCTCTGTGTGTGTGTGTGGAGGTGGTATGACACCCAGCACACTCACAGCTGTTTGGACTAGTTCACTGGCCCCATTGTCTCTCCCACACATCCCAGAGAGAGGGTGGTCCACACACACACACACATACACACTCTATCGGCCATACCCACCCTATCGCCCGTAGGGGTGTTGAAATATGAATGAGTGCAATATTTTGGGTAACATGGCTGTCAGAGTTCTAAAGTTCACCCCTCCATCCCTCACATCCTCCCATTCGGCGATCTTCCTCTGTCCTCCCGTCCCTGTGCCTGCCGTAATGAAAATGTTAAGCCGAGTGACTGAATGAGTGCGAGGGGGTTGTGGGGGTGGGGGAATGGGTGTGTGTGTGTGTGTGTGGGGGCGGGGGGGGGGGGGGGGGGGGGGGGGGGGGGCAGAGTGAGTCCCCACTCATTGTTGAATCTTGGGTAGTCAGAGAGGGAGAGAAAGCGCAGCAGGGTGAGAGGTCCTTGGCGGTGTTCCAATAGTTGGCGTCTCAGCGTCCGCACTTAGTTCCAGCTGAGTGCCCACAGTAGGCATGGCCGCTCCGGCTTCGCTCTGACCTCTCGACCGAGGACCACTCCTTGCCTATTTCCACCACCCCTTTTGAATTATCCCTTTCTTCTCCTTTCTGCCTTCTCTCCCACCCCTCCCCTTGTATTTCGGAAATGGCTTCATAACAGCCAAAACAGAGATGTTTCTGAATTGATTTGTCAAAGCAATGGGTTGGCTTGGTGATCAGACAGCCGATGCAATTGCTTTTTTGGGCTCTGTTTTCAAAATACCAGCAGTGCAACATGTCATTCACCTCTGGATCAAAACAAAAATCTTATAAGGGTATTCATTTTTTTTCTGGTGTTCAAAGGCACCACATATAGGATTTTCTCATTAATTTGTTATTGTCAAATCTCTAAGAATGGTGCATTCTAATGCTCCCAAAAAAGAAAAACACAGAATTACAAGCAGTAATCCGAATCATCTGTTTTGTGCACTCATTTGGAAGGTATTGGGGGTTTTATGGTTGGATCTGATACAAAATCTAGCCGAGTTCCTTTCTGGACGAATAATAAGTGATGCTTAAATAGAAAATAATGGAAGGACGACATACTGAAATGTACCAGAAGAAAGCAGCTCACAGAGACTGTAGAGCATCATGGCCATGGTCACTATTTGACTGAAAATCCAAAATGTAGGAAATTATTTTAAAGAAAATATTTATCATCATGCACCTTATGGTCTTTTTTTGATCTGCTCAGCAAATTTAGTTGGGTTTTTTTTCTTCATTGCATGTCTTATTCATAGTATGTTTGCATTTGCAACATGTGAGAGACTCTAGCTAACTGCACCAAAATATGCTCAAAAGGAATTTGGAAGACCAGCTATTAATTTCTTAAGCATATTGAGGAAGTATCTAAAATGTTTAATCTCTGGTCTTCCATAACTAGATATTGGTGCTTTTATGACCTGATGATAATTTTATAGCCCATCAGTTTATTGCAGCACAACTTTGAAGTTATGGAAAAAATGCAGGTTGTCTGTCTCATGTAGCATTAAGACTATTGTGTTCTCGTTCCTGTTTAAATAATAACAACCTGTCCACACACAGGCAAGCATCACCTGCACTCACTATGTGTAACAAAAACAGCTCCTGCAGATCCTCTCAGTTCATTTCAAATCCTGCCAGGCCATTCAAACTTTTGTGTAACAGGACGAGAAGCAGAGGCAGAAATCAATTTAGCGTAGATGTAGTGTTTGTTGTGACTGCATGCAGTGGATGTTGTGTCAAAAGTTTGTGTGTTGATGAGATGAAATGTCTACAGTGACATTAAGTTTGGGTATTGACAGTTTACCAGTGGGGTACAACATTTCATCAACTGTACAGTAGGACCATAGCTGTTCTTACCTCATAATTCAAACTACTGTCAGCAGCATGGAAATCATCCCATTTTATGAGTGGTTGGTAGCTTGCTCACTTTGCTGATAATGTGAGATATGATCATGTTTCTACTTTTCTACTTCTACTAAGATTGATTTATATTTTGTGTCCCACAACTGATGCCCTTTGTACCCTAGATTTCATGCAATACAGCCTGTAGTTATATCAATGTCTCATTGCCAATATAAAAAAATGTAGTCTATTATTTAGGAGAATAAGTTTCAATTGAAGTTTTTGTTGTTGGAGAGGTTAGATGGGGGTTTCTGATGGGCGTCTGCCCATTTCATGGACATTTGATCTCTGTTCCACCATTCTGTCCTAGATTTTAATCAGACTGGAAGGAGGAGAGAGGAGAGCCAGCTGGGAACTGTCTGCTATTCATTGTTCCTTTTGATCACAGTACACATAGGCCAATGAAACATAATGAGCAATACAGTATAGATTTAATCCATTCAGTAACTTTAACAGCTCACAACTTTACTACTTTAATTTAGCCTTTTTGCAGTGTTTCAACCCAGTCATTCTGGAAAACCATTAGCACTTCGCCAAATAAATAGTTTACAACTGAAAAATTAAAGGTATTAGACCAACCTACAATGTTAGGCCAATCTCTGTCACTGGGATTTTCATCAGAATGAGATGAAGTTGCAAAAAAGAGTGAGCACAACACTAAACCAGCCGAAAGAAGAGAAAGTTTTGAACATTTTGTATTTGTTCTTTTAGAAATGAAGACACGGTCCACGTTCTTTTATGAACAGCCATTTAAAGCGACACTGTACCGCAGCTGTCTAAGTGGAAAGGACATTGGGTAGGGATTGTAGGGTTTCTCTTGCCTAACTGTCTGACTTCTTTCCACAACACTTGAAGACTTTCTCTCGAGGCATTGCCCTTGACACCGACTCGGTGAATGGAGCTGTTGGAGCAATCACACTCTGTCAAGTGTTTGACATTGTTGTAGTCTATTGGGAAGGAAAGGACTTACAGTGACAAACTCATGGAGTGCTTTACGAAGACAGACGTCCGCCTGGCTTCAGTTGTTGTGCCTGATTCTCTCTCTCTTCTCACTTCTTCACCACTATCCCATCTCTTTTCTCTCTCTAACTCTGTTTTATCTCTCACTTCCCTCCTCTCCTTTCCTCTCTATTCATCCCTTCTTTTCCCTCCTCTCTCTTCTCTTCAAGCTCTCCTAGACGGACACAGAGATGTCTAAGGGGTTTCGATAGTGTGATTATTTTGTTACATAGTTAAAGGCCAGCTAATAAGTATTATTGAAAGCTTCTCGTCGGAAATTCACAAGTTTCATCTCTTAGCCAGGAGTAGTGTGTGTGTTGTTTTTTTTGCCGTTGATCACATGATTTTTACCTTGCACCGTATCCTTGCAAAATAAAAAAAAAGGGTTGGTTAAGCTTTTTTGTCAATGGAAAAATTAGGGGAAGTTAGGAGAGGGGAATATCTCCTTTGAATCCATTACAGTCTGTGTTTGACAGAGGAGCCACTATCTGTTTCCATTTGGTCCTGTCTCACAGTGTGACATGAGTGTTCTCCCACAAGTCTGTGTCTGTGTGTGTGTGTTTGTGTGTGTGTGTGTGTGTGTGTGTGTGTGTGTGTGTGTGTGTGTGTGTGTGTGTGTGTGTGTGTGTGTGTGTGTGTGTTGTGTTTGGGGAATACGATGATACATCATTCATGTGATTCTGTAAACAATGTCTAATAAAGAGTTCTCTCTCCTGAGGATGATGCACAGTATTTCACACAAGCTCATGTCATAGCATAGCGATGATATGTGGAAGTTTACATATATTTGTTTTGAATGTGAATCAAACTCTAATCGTTTGTGGATCACTTGGAAGAATACAATTCCAAAAGGACTTACAGATATTATTGTAAATAAAAATGCTTATTCTTAGAGGTCATCTCATAGCCTACATTTCCCCTTCTTTCAAACAAAAATCCATAATTTTAATTTTAAAAAGTTTGTTTCTGTTACTGGAGCTCGCCACTCGTGCTGCTGCGCAGACACTGAAGTCGGTGGGCGGCGGGCCAACCCAGGCAGGGTCGATAGCTGTTATACGGGCAAATGCTTGCAGACAAGCAGATTTTGGGAGGCCTAATGAATTGCACCTGTATTGATCTCAATGGGAAATGCTTGTATGATACAGGAATAATTTAAAAATAAAAAAATACCAGGATGGAAGAGGTGGAGGAGGTGGAGTTGGGATTGCTGGCGGGTGGGGAGGGAGGGAGGCGGGGGGGTGGTGTGCTTGTGCGGAGTTTGTCGGGAGGCAGATAGTGGGATAAAGATTGGGTATTGACGAGATGGGGGGCCGGGTGACTGAGCCACAGGAGCTTGAAATAAACTGTCGGAGGCACACGACCAGTCATTACAGTGGAGCCGCCTGGCCCTGCTCAACCTTGAGCCAGTCGATAAGCTATTATAACCATGCAAATTGTGGCCAAATCAGAGACCTGACATATTGGTATTATATTCCTGTGCAGCCACCGGGTTATACATCATTATTGGGAGCCAGCAACAATATGCATTATGCTCCCCTGTTGTTTAGTGCATAGGCTCATAAGGGGAAAGCATTCCCATAGACAGGATGACAATATATGTTTTGTGGTTGTGTGTGTGTGTGTATGCTGGAGGGGACCTTGCATGTTTCTGTGGAGGGCATAGGTTGGACACCCCAATAACTCTGTCTACATGCCAAGCTCTTGTGCCATTTCTTTCTCTCTTTGTGTATCGCCGACTTTTCTTTTCTCTCTCATTTTCTCACTCTCTCTGTGTCTCTCTCTCTCCCTCTCTCTCTCTCTCTCATCTCTGTCAGCGGCAGGCTGCCAGGTCATTTACTCTCAGCGACAGTGCGTTGCATCCAGCGGGCAGGCGTTTGGATGATGTAATTTGGGCTAAAGGCTGTGTAAACACTGCTGTGACCTTGGTTTTAGATTTGTCAATAGGGCTGGGTTGGAGAACAGAGAGGAGGATTGTGTGGGATTGAGAGCGACGTGTCCTGGCTGTGATAGCTGGAAGCCTCTAGCCAACTGACTGATATGATAACCTCAGATACCTCAGCCTTACCTCTGACCCGAGCTACACTCCTCTAACCCTCTGTCTGCACTCTTCTCTCTCATTGTCAAACACTGGCGCTTTTCCTCTGCCGCTCTTTCTGCTCACCTCTGCTGCGCTCCTTTCTCTTTGATATCGGTGTATCCTCTGCCTCTTGAACGCTCGTTCTGCCCTCCCCTCGTGTCCTCTCTACCCTTCTCTTTTCTCCTCTCCAACCCTGCTCCTTTCCTCTTTGATACCAGTATATTACCTCTGCCCCTCTCTCTGTAGCTTGTGTCCTCTCCGCCCTGATCCTCTCTTCCCTGGCGCTACTATGTTAACTCTTTGCCCTGTTTCCACTGTCATCTGTCCTTTGCTGCTCTCCTGAGCTCCAGAGGTCAACAAAAGTAAACATTGGCCGGCAGCACGGAACAACACTGAGCTATTGATCTGGTGTGGTGGGAGAGGTGATGGGTCTCCTGGCAGGCCTGGAGGAGGGTTAAGGCCTCCAGGGCTGGACTACACAGGACTGGGTTCTAGGGTAGGGGGAGGTTAGGAGTATTGGGCCAAGAATATAGCATTGTTGATCCATTGAGGATGCCTGAGGGCCACCAGGGTTTCAGGTGAAGGGTTAGGGTCCAGAACAGGGTGAACGCTATGATACACGGGCAACATTTTGACAGTGGAAATGGGCAGTTTTACCAACAACTACTGTATGACCAACAGCAACTAACTAACGCTACATTTGTTCATTTGAGGCTTGTGGTTTATGCTTATTCCTGTTTTTGTCCCACTCATCAGATACTATCCCCGCTGCAGGCAATAACACTCATCTGCTCTGTGTTAGGGCCCTTAGGATTAATAGAACAGTAGGCCAGCGAGATACTTTATTGATCTGTTTAGAGGTCTTTAGGCCTACAGGGTTAGTGGTGTACGAGTGCAGGGGCCCAACAACGGGATTTCATTGTTGTTCCATTTATGTCGAAGAGGTTCAGAGCCCACAGGAATGGGACTACCATAGGTCAATGGCAGGATTAGGAATCTAGTAGTATTAGGATGGCAGCAGGCCTGTGAGATAGCATTTTTGCTTTGTAGTGTTTAAGAGAAATGTCCGACAGAATTGGAGAAATAAAGGTTCAAGTATAGGTGAGGGCATGTGTTAGGGCAGCAAAACCGCGGCGCGATACAGTAGTGTTGTTGATGTGTTGATCCAGCCTCTGGAGCCTATCTTTGCTCTTCATTTCTCTGGCTTTGACCTTTCAATATAGGAAGGCTAGTTCAAACTCTACACTGGATACACTATGACCTGTGATCCCTAGCTTTGTCTGTTTTCTGCCTGCACACAACATTGGCACACACACACACACACTTTACTCTTCTCAATCCGCCAATCCACTTAGTTACTATGTGTTGTGAGTCAGTGGCACTGTGCTTGCTGACAAACCTTCCCACAAAATTGGCAGAACATCGGGAAGTGGTCTTTCAGTCGTGCGCCTGACAGCCTCTGAAAGCACGGTCCTTTGGGAGAAGAGGGCATAAGGGCCGGCTATCAGGGCTTCTGAGCGACCGGCTGAGATAGAAGCCTGTTCAACAGCTCGCGGCGGCGCTGCTGATGTTCGAGAATACACAAATTTGTTCCACCAAGTTTTGCGTGCAATGGCTCGCAGATGGGCAGCGATTAATCAGAGAGGTAACTGTGAAGTAGTTTGCAATTAGACTGGAAAGCTCTGAAGCATGCTAATTGAATCAGAAAATTAGCGACAGCTCTGTACTGAGCTGTAATAGGCTAGCTGCCGGTTGCAGCAGGTGCCAGCCCACTCAGCTGTGGAACAAGGTATTTAAGTCACATTAGCGGCAGTAAAAATATTCCTTGATATGGAACAGTTAGATTTTCTGCTCGTTTTCACCGCCCATGTCACCAGGAAGAGCCAGCCAGCCAGCCAGCCAGTCAGCCAAGCCACCTTGCGGCACAAACACAGCAGCCGGCACCTTGTAGGAAATTGGATAACAAACAAAACTGAATGAATGAACAACTGATGCATTATAAGATATGTGAAGAAATGTTAAGACTGTATTACTGGAGATGAGCCAGATAGACATCACATGTAACAGATATATGGTGGATCCATATATGTGAGCAGCCATACTGTGGCAACCTCGCCGTTCACTCACTGCGATTGCAAATATTGGTCTGTATTTTTTCAGTTTATGTTTTTTTTCTCTCCCCCCTATGCTCTGCTCACCTGTCTTCCCCTCAGCTCTCCTCACCTTCACTTCCCTCATCTGCTATCACTCCCCCCACCCTCCCCACCCCCCTTTCTTCCTTCCCTCTTCCCCTCCCCTCCCCAGGGCTCCTGTTTGCTGACATCTCTCTCTGACACGACATGAAAAAGTGGGGAGAAATTAAAAATTGATCACTCTTGAGCACGGGGGTTGCCGTCTCTTCTGCTCGTTGGCTACGAGAGAGAAAGAGAGAGAGAGAGAGAGAGAGTCCCTTTTGTGGGAAGGCTGTGCAAGCAAAAGTTCTTTCAGGGTTACCGTACAGTCAGAGTTGGGGAAGAGAGTGAGGAAGCGGAGGAGCGAGCGAGCGAGGCAGAAAGAGATGTGAAAAGGAGGAGAGAGTGATGTAGAGGTAGAGAATTCCCCAGGCAGACAGTGTTGTGCTTCGCAGTTCTGGCTTTAAAGCATGCTGCGTGCCACACATACAGTAGGAGCAGAGGCCATGACAGAGAGAGGGAAGGTGTGTATATGTTTGTGTGTGTGTGTGTGTGTGTGTGTGTGTGTATTTCAGGCAGACAGCATCCTCTTTTCTGCCTGTTGAGCCCCCCAGCCCTCCTCAACATTCCAATCCTGCCCTGGCTCTGCTAACTCTGATATCTTCATCAGACACGCCTGCCTGCAAACACACACCCACTCACACACACACACACACAGATACACTGATGCATTACACTGACTCTCACAAGCACAAAATGTATATCTGCACGCTTGCACAAATACATGATCACACAAACATGCTTACACATTTTTCTGTAAGCTAATGCACATGCTGCCTTCTGTGAGTTCACGGACACACACGGCTGTTCACACTGTCTGTCTGTCTCTCTCTCTCTCTCTCTCCCTCCCTCTCTCGCTCTCTCTCTCTCTCTCTCCCTCTCTCTCTCTCTCTCTCTCTCTCACACACACACACACACACAAATAAAGCCTTTACACATTTTCAGCTGTGTTTCATCATGCTCATAGGGGTGATTGTGCCTTCTGTATACACTGAGTGTATTGATCTGTGTGTTTGTGTCTGTGTACATACATGTTAGTGTCTGTGCTCGGCCAGAAATGAAAGAGGATGGAATGAGGTCTTAGGTTGATGAGAAGCCGTCTGCTATAAACCAATGTCATGCATTGATTTTCCTGGTAATGAGTTCCCAGAATCTAGATCCACACACAGGCTTTGAAACACACACATACGCGTGCACAGACACATGCACACTCAGGCGCGTGCACACACACACACAGAGACTGCGCAAACACACAAGCATTCTTCTGCGCTTGGGAACATCTACAAAAACATTAAAACACAAATTATGTAATGTGAACATGCACTTTGACATTTATCTATGGATTATAGAACTGTATAATGCTCTTGCAGGTTTATATGCAACCAGTGTCAATATGTCAAAAACACATCTTGGAAACATAACTGGAGAATTGCACCATGTTGTATGGTGCAAATTGTCAGGTCGCTAAAGTCAATTACTTTCGTTTCCTTGTTTGTTAAAAGAAGAGAAACACATCATTTTGGTTATTGTGATTGCATTTGACAGCTAGCCATACATACTATTTTCCCAAAAGTGACAGTTTCTAAGAAGCTAATTAAATGCTGAGGTTGTCTCCAGCAATAGCAAGCGCCTCCAGTTCTTGTTAATATTTGCTGAAGTGGTGCATGCACTTTTATTGCAAATCGTGCTTTGCCACAAATCTGAACTCTGCACTGTTCACCCCTCCAAAATTAGTCAGGAGAGCTTCCCTCTCTTCTAAAGACTCTTTCTTTCTCTCTACCTCTTTCTCTCTCCCCCTCTCTTTCTTCCCCTCCCCTGCTGAGAGGATAAGGGCACTCCCACTCTTAGTCTACTGTAGAGCATTTACACTGAGGTAACTTTAAGGTTAGCTTGATCAGCTTTTAGTGAACAAACTCTCCGGCACCTGCCATGAAGCGAACCCTCAGGCACTTTGGCGAACTGAACCTAAACTTTCACTTTCAGTGTTTACTATGACTATCTAGTCATGGTAGGTATGACTGTGTGACCTTTTTTTTTATCAGTTATACTACAAAAAATGTGTTATATTATGTAGTTTGTGAGAATGGATTCATTTTTTTCCCTCTCACTTCGGTGTTTTGAGGATAATTTCCTCCGGCCTTGACCATGTGGTTCTTAAGAAATCGAATCAAAACACACGCTATTCCAGCAGTCTTTATACTCAAAAATGAATAGAAATTCCTCCATGTCTGCTCCCTCCTCGTTCTGCTGCAATTCAGTCAGCCCTGCTCCCGGCAGCATATTCTAACGCCAGCTTGTTAAACAATTTCAAATCTCAACGCCAACTCTGGGCCATTCGTACAGTTAGCCCCCCACCTCCCCACCCGCTCCCTCCATCCTTCCATCCCTCCCTCTGTCCCTCCTCTGATCCCATTTCACAGTGGAACCATCAGGAGCTTATCCCAATCTCAGCCTTGGCCGGGGGCCCAAAGCAGCGCAGGGCCCGCCTGAACTCAGCTGTGAACTCTCAACCTTTCCCTCAGCGCCCTTCCCTCTCTAGCTAGCCGGCTCCCCCCTTTACCCGGACTCTGTCTCTGCCTATTTTAGGAGGGTTTTGGATGAGGGCTTCTATATCCAGTGGATGCTCTTATGCACAGTTTACAGGGCACGTCTAAACACACTCAGGGTGTCGAGTAGAGCTCAACAATAACATAAACTCTCTGCTATTACCCAGCCAGCAGCCAGCACACCGACCAGCCACCTAGCTAGGTAGTCAGCCAGCCAGCCAGCCAGGGAATCATACAGCTAGATGTTGTCATTCAGACAACCATCCTGCTAGTCACCTAGCCCGTCAGCCAGCCAGCCAGCCGTCAAGAGTGTTTCAAAGCAAGGCAGACTATAAGAAAGACAGCTCTGAAACAGACTCTCCCCAGAGCTGAAAAGGCGATTGGGTTAATGTGCCTTTTTTTTTTTACTCAGTTTTTTCAACTACTAAGCATGTCAACTGGCACTGGCTAATAGCTAATGATGGAAGCCCCAGCCAAGAGACTGTAAGTCTCTGTGTTAACAGTCACAGGCACAAACCAATGGCTTTACCCTCAGCTAGACCTCTGCTTTCTGCTTCGCCCTTAGCTTACTCTCACTTTCTCTCTCCCTCACTCTCCCCTTCAGCCAACGTATTTCCTCAGTATCAGGAGTTATAGTAATGAGATTGGGGTTTTAAACAGCTGAGCTCACAACCGGTCCATAGTAGTAGTGTGCCACAGCTCATGCTATTCTGGCCTCTGTAGCCCTCATCCTGCTTAGTCTTAGCTTGCTGGTGTTTGGGGGTCATGAGAGGGTCGGGAACAAAGCGGTGGTACATGTATGTGGGAGGAAAAGCAGTGAACAAATAATATTTTTAGACAGCAAAGAGAAAGTGGTAGACCGGTTAGTTTTGGTCTCACAGAGCGAGCTGTATCATCTAGCTAAAGGCTAAAATGAAAATATCTTTTAAAGACAGATCTTGGTACTTAATAAGGGAAGTCTTATGAGCTTCAAGTTGGAAGAGGACTGGATGCAATCAATTAAATGAATGATGATTTGCCAGGCTAATAGTTCAGTTTAGTGTACAATTAGCATGTACTGTATATCAGGCTTTCAAATTAGTATGTTTAATTTTCTTGATAGACACGTTTTTAAGTAAAAAAAAAAAAAAAAAAAGCCAGATTTGTAATTTATTTTACTTAGCAATGTTATATCAGATATCAAAAGCAAAAGCCTACTTGGTAATGTAATTGAAACATATTGCACGGCATCATATTATGAGCATATAAGCATTATATCTTCATTGTAATCACATCAGAATATGTCCCGCATTATCATACATTATGGCATTTATTGTAACACAGGATTAATTTATTATATTATGATGTGATTAGAATTACAATGCACCCCTAGTGTGCGTTTTGATGTCTTGTAATGCCTTATGAGCAACATTTGAAGTAAAGCATTATCTTTACCCAAGATATCGATTTTAATTATGAATGCTCATTTAATAAATGACACCAAATGTGTTTTGCTCTTTGCTAATACTCACTTTGTGCCAATAGATTAGTGGAAAACCATTATGGAGACTGAAAGCATTACGTCTCAAACCAATAATTTACAAGCTATGTGTCAGGACCCGAAATATGTCATGGACCCGCGTCTAGTGGGTCCAAAGTGACAAGAGCGCTAGTACATTTCAGTGAACCTGAGTCTCACAGTGAGATGTAGACTTTCCCAGCTTTAAGAATCCCCGGCCTCAGACGATAGAGAGCAGTATATTTCCAAGATAGACGCTGAGAAGTTTTCCTCTGCTGCGGAGTTATGGTGGTAGAGGGGTGATGGTGGTTCGGTTTCCACAGTGGGCGGTGTTGGCGGTGTTGGACACGCTGTGCAGGTAACCTTAGCTAACGTGTCTGACCCTGTCTGGGAGCAGCGTGCAGCCAAGGCGCTGACAGGACTGAGGTGCTCCTTGGCTCTAAACCCCCTCCCCCGCCCATATTGCTGAATGTCAACCCAGCGCAGGGAGCTGGAGCTAAAAGTGTCATCATATCAGCTCTTAACTCTGTTCACAGAGGGAGGGAAGGAGTGTGAGAGACAGACAGAGAGAGAGAGAGGAGGGTAGGAAGGGTCTGCTCCGTGGGAAAGAATTGGCATGGGTTTGTGACACTCTGTAGGTTTCTCATATTTTTCTCGGAAGAGATGTGACCACGTGTACGTGTGTGTGTACGTGCATGCAGGCGTGTGTGTGCGCACATGTGTAAATGTCTCTGTGGGTATGTGACTTTATCCCTGTGTGTGTTTGTGTATGTGCATGTGTGTGAGCTCAGTGACACACATCCCCTCTATGAGAGGCACATCACACTGCAGATGACCCTGTTGGATGGCGATGGCCCTTTTAACTACAGCACCCTGATGCAATCCCCTGTAAATACATTAAACCAAGCTGCAGTGGAAGAAGCTGCTTATCCATCCTTTGCCTCTCTCTCTCTCTCCCCCTCTGCTTCTCTCTCATTTGCTTTATATCTATTTCACTGTATTTGTCCCCTTCTCTCTTTTATACTTTATCCAGTCTCTGCTCTCCCACCCTCTACACCCCCCCCCCCTCTCCTACCTCTATCTGAACCTACTGCATACAGACACTCCCCGATCTCTAAGCTACGCCGACTCTAAAGTCCGCCGATCCGATTTAACCCCTCTGCCTACCTTTGCTGCCTACTGCCCACCTTTACCACACTCACCGCCCCTCGCCCAGGCTGGCCATAAGTCTCGGCCCAAACCTGCCCGGGGGTCACGGGGAGTGCCAAAGGTGCGGTGAGTGACGTGGCACTCTGGCTGACCCCTGGCTGCTTGGCAGGGCTGCCTCCCTAATGAGATTAGCCGGGTAATGCCGACTCTGTGTCTGTTACTCCCGCCGCCCAGCCCGGCCCACCCTGGGGCTCTTTATTTAGCCAGCAGCAGGACAGGGTGTGCCAGCATTCGCAGGTCGAGGGCAGGACAGGACCCACAAGCCCACTGCCCGCCCTTCTCCGCACCACCACCCCCCCTCCCATCTGAACTGCCCAGCCTGGGTTTGTAGCTTCGCCAGTCTGCCGTTGCTTTGTATTTGTCTGTCTCTTGTTGTGGCTGTGTGTCAAAACTCCCTCTACATATCTCTGTCTGTCTCGCTCTGTCTCTCTGTGACTTATCCCTCTCACTCTCTATCTGTCTGTCTTTCTCTCTCTCTCTCTCTCTCTTTCTCTCTCTCATCATCATCGCTTACTGGGCACACAGGTAAAAGTGCCCTTTGATGGCTGGACCAAACAATACTGGGCAATGATCAAACAATGCCCTGATCCCTTGAAACACACACACACACACACACACACACACACACACACACATACACACACACTGCCCCCAGCCAGGCAACCGAGCAAGGAACCCAGGAACTCGGCTCTCATGCGTACGTGTGATTGGCTTTGATGATTGCTCATAGGAGCGTAAAGTGCAAAGCTGCTCACTGTACCGCCCTGCGAAGACACACAGACTTAGACAGTATTACCAAAGCCACGGCCACCAGCCTGCAGCTAGCTAGCTGGCTGGCTAGTTAGCGCACAGAGACATAAAATGCGTGATAATTCTCATTCAGGACATAATATTGAATATACTGCCGCGCTCTAACCCACTTTGTCTCTTCCGCCCCTTTTGCCCCTTTGTTGAGTTGAGTCTGAGAGACGTTGTTATTACCAATATTAGCAGTGAGTGACAGTAAGTGCCCATTAAAGGCCTGCGACTTTGTTAATCAGTGTGAGAGAGGGTTTTTATGAGGGGGTCCTAGACAGACAGGGGGCCTCCCATGGCACAGGTGTGCCCCCCTCAGCTCCGGGGTCAGTTTCATCCCGGAGTGTGTGACAGCTCCTGTGACTCTGACAGCTCAGTACAGCACCGTGCAGCCCAGCCCAGGTGTCCAGGTGTTCTCGCTTTCTATATGATTGTGTGTGTGTATACACTTATGTGTGTGCGCCAACACCTGCGTGACTACGGCCCCAGGGCACAGACAGGTTCAAGTTCCACCCAAACAAACATCCTGTACCAATCACTCAGCGGACACAAGTGTGTGCATGTTTGTGCACGCACGTGTGTGTATGTGACTGTATGCATGTTTGTGTGCATATGCCTGCCAAAAGTGTGTGTAACCAACATGCTTATACTGTATGCCCTCTGTACTCATCATTTACACTGAGGGATTGTGTTACCCGGACGTGTCAAAGTCGGCTTTTGTGCCGACAGACAGTCAGCTAGCTCTTCACCTTGTGATTGCTCTTGATCACACTGGCATCAGGTTCTGACACTTTATGTCCCTGTTCATCTCTGGCCGCATGAGAACACCATGGACAAATGTGTCCTCCTCAGCCAAGAGCAATATTTAGAGAGGTGAATTAGCTTTAACCCGAATCCCATTCTCTGTGTTTCAGTTTAACACCTCTCTCTCTTTTTCTCTCCCTCTCTTTCACACAGACATGCCACAATGCACACTGAAAAGGACTTGCGCTCTCTCTCCTCTCGCTTTATCTCTCTCTTTTGCACAGACCAGTCTCAAATGCACACTGAAAAGCACAGAGATACACGTGCACGCTCAAATGCACACATGTATGCGCGTGCATGTACAAACACACACATGCACACCGTCCCCCGCCCCCATATCACATTGCTGATATAAACCTTTAAAAAAGAGAAAAGAAATCATGTTGAGAAATGAAATTGTGAGGTGGATTTAGAGGCCTCTGTGTTAATCTCCAAAGAGAACTGCAAACACAATAGCCATGCAGTTGGATGTACAAGAAACTTAATTAACCGGAGACCTTGTCCATAGATGGCAGGTCAAGGGAATCTCACCCACACAGCACCTCATCTTTTCTAGTCAAGGCATTGCTCTGCCGTTTCTATAAATTGAAGATCTCTCTTAACCTTTAAAACTCTGTTTATATCTGTGTAAGTCCCTGGAGTATATACTGTATTTTCCTGTGTATGTATAGGCGCTATTACGTGATTAGCATAGCCAAGCTGTGCTCCCATCTGCAGCACTCAGTTTTGAATGAGCGATTCCAAATTTCTGGGTGATGCCAAATATGACATGCTAGCTGACAGGGAAATATGGAATAATGAGGGGCTTGAGACATCCCAAATTTTAATGGTGATGTGAGGGCACTGCCATTAAAATGGCATCTCAGGTTTTAGTGTGTCTCTCAATATAGACATGTTATAGCTCAAAATGTCCTGGTGACACAGTGGACTAAGGCACAAAACTGTGGTTACAGTGTTAGGAGTTTGAGCCCATTGTCAAACTATGTCTCATGTTAACCTCCTTCTTGTTCCCATCTTTCCTGACTTTCTCTGCTTTTCTCTAGCAAAGACGAAATATTAAAAGAATCTAAAAAAGAAAACGTACAATATCTCAAAATAAACATGTGCATAGCATTAACAGTGGAACCCTAAAGGGAATTTCAGTTCAGCTGGAGTTTAAACAGTTATGCCTCTGACAATGCATTGCAGAGTTGCATCCTAGTGAATCACAACAATGCCTTGACTTTTGTTTGGCAGTTTGGATGCTCTGTGTGCCATTTTGATTAAGAAATGTATGTATTTATCATTTAACATTTGGAAGCACCTGACTCATTTCCTGATGTTGGTTCTGTTTTGGCAGTATGATTTGATTGGTCAAGGAGAGGTAAAGTAGAGCTAGAGGTTAATTTAATCAGTGCCAACTGTCCACTTCATTTAGCTCATCTGACAACAGTGTGACACTAACTTCAATTTCAATCACTGCTCCCCGTAATATCAGTGAGAGAGACACCCATGAGTTTGAGAGAGCAACTCAAGAGACTTTTCCTGAGTGAGAAGGTCTTTTTTTCCATGCATGTTTGCACGCTTGCATGCATGTATTCATGCCTATGTGTGTGTGTTATCCTTCTCTGCCAGCGTGTGTGTGTGACAGGGCACGATGCCCAGCTCAGGACCTGTGGGGTGGCCCATCATAGTGTGGCCCAACAGGGACACCGGAGCAGGACAGCCCCTAGCCATATGGCGGGGGTCCCTGGTCTGTTGGCTGGCCAGTCACACTTGGACCTCGACACACAGGCAGAGCAGCCACCACCCTGGAGACTGGAGGCTTGGGGCTGTATGCTGACGGCTCGGGTTTGTGGAGCCTTGGAGCTCCGGGCTCCGCTGCGCTCCAGGCTTCACACACAGTTCCATTAGAAGCAAAAGAGCCTCAAAGACCGTCTTATTTTGAAGATGCTTTTAGGAAACCAGGCCCTGGACTGGAGGCTGGAAGCTGGAGGATGGAGTTTTCAAGCAGACACTCAGGAGTTCCATTGAAGAGCTCAGCTAATTATGAATTTAAATTCTTTCTATTTCTTTTTTTTGTATGGCAAGACGGGTGGGGTTTGCACTTTTGGGACTTTTTTTTTTTTGCCAGACCAGATCAGTCAATACCAGAAAATTATACAGGAGAAAGGAATAATTTTTACGTGTGTGAGTGGTGTTGGTGGGGGTAGAGAGAGAGAGAGAGAGAGAGAGAGAACATGTAAGGGGAGAGAGTGTCAGAGGGGTAAGAAAGTCAGATAAACAGATTAAGAAAGTGAGCGAGGAGAAGAGGATAAAGTAGTCAGAGAGACAGGAAAAGAAATAAGGGCATGAAAGCCTTACACTGAGAGAGAGAGAGAGAGAGAGAGCGAGAGAGAAGAGGATACAGCAGCCAGAGAGAGAGAGAGAGAAAGAGAGAGGATCCCCCTGGATGGGGAGATTGTAACATCACACTGTAGGGTCCCTTATGGGACAGCCGCAGACAGAGCACGCTCCCTCCTGCATGCAGGAAGAGGAAGCTTTGCCAGCGTGGAAAACATACAAGAGAAGAACGAGAGACGAGCGGAGCAGAGAAAAACGCAGTTCCCCCTGGAGACGAAGTGGGAATTTTCTGCTAGCGCAAACACTATGTAGGCAGATAGCTGAGAAAGAAGAGGAGGAGGAGATGGCAGAGAATAAGTAAAAAGAGGGAAGCTGGAGGAAGAGAGAGGGGAGCGGTATGATGAATAGATGAAATGGTGGGAAAGAAGAGAGGAAGGGGTTCAGAGGAGAAGAGAAGTAGAGAGGTGATGCTTTGCAGAGGTCAAAGAAATTGATCTGTAACATTAAGGTGTAATGAGGATAGACCAGAGTTCATAGTATCGTTCAATAAGGAAGACGTAAGATACGAAAGCATATTGTCACACTTTACGACTCAATAAGGGTTTTTTGATGCCCTCATCCGCACCGAGTCTGTGGTTAGTTAGCAAAGTCTTTTTGAATGTAGGTTTTTTCTTCAAGTTTAGGCTGGATTTTTTTTTTTTTTTGTAATTATGAAGCTCTGATGTATTTGAAGCAAAACCTGCTATCAGGGACGTAAAACATAAAAAACCATACATGCATAAACGTCAAATTTAACCTAATATGTAAGGGATATAATTTTGAAGACACATCCTCAAGTTGAAATTACTGAATATATACAGTATACAGTCATCAGTAAGCTACATTTGTACAACAGTTATTTACTAATTCTTCTCTAATCTGACTAAGATTAGAAACTAACTTCACATGGTCTGTGGTATCTCAGTGTCCACTAAACCTAGTAATGAGAACTCATTCCCAACTCCCATTCCCACAATGCACCACAGTTTATATATTCAGTGCCTGAATCCTTGACCCGTGACGCCATCACCGCACTGATCACCATGGTGAACACTGCGGTAACCCATTTACCTTTATTATAGGGTGTAACCCTTGACAACCACTGTGTGTAAGGACGCCAAACATTACCCAGAATGTCCCCCCAGCACTATGTTCAACGAGATATATATATCTATAACGTGTGTGTATGTGTGCGTGTGTGTGTGTATACTGCTGGGTGAGTGTTGAAGGGGCAGATGAAAAGTGCCGTTAAACCAGTGTAACCTAAGTGGTGTATTAGTGCGACTCGGGCAGAGCCATGGGGTCATCAGAGAGGCTCTGATCAGAGGTCAGAATCCACTGCTGTGAAATGGGACATTACTGCTCACCAACACAGCAATAAATACAGAAAGAAACTTTAACTGCTGTAAAATATGAGGCAGGCTTCTCCTTTTGCAGCATATAGGGTGTGTGTGTGTGTGTGTGCACGCACGGAAGCATGCGTGTGCTTAAGTGTGCATGTGTATGTGTGTCTAGGGCTGCGGTTTTGCTTAAGGGAGGGAAGAGGATGGGGTTAGGGAGGGGTTTAATACGCTACTTTAGCCCTCGGGGGGCTGTACAGTTGAAAGTCAGTGCATGAGGCGTGCAGAATCACACCAGCCTGCATTACAGAGGGATATGGGGATGGGGGGGATGGGGGGGGTGGGAGCGGGGGTTGGAGGGGAGGGGGGGGGGAGCTGCTATAAAAAGTGAAATCATATCACTTAGCAGCTGAGTGCAGATAAAGCTGTGTTTGAACTGGGAGGCATAAATTATACATTGTAAACAGAGCGTTGGGAGACCACGGCTCGTTTAAATTATGACAGAGGGTAGTTTTTCTCCTCTCCTTTCTTCCTTCCCGCCCTTCTTTTTCCGCCGCTCTCACTCTGACGCTTTCTTCCCCTTTTCCCTCAGTCCCCCAATCCCACTCTCTTCTTTACCCCGTTCTTCTCTCTTTTCCCTTTTCTCCATCCCCTACCTCCCCGCGCCCAGCCACCTCCAACACACACACATACAAACACACACTCTTCAGTGAGACTCTTTTATTAAGTTTGAACGAGACGTTTTTTTTCCCCCTAATGTTTCATTTATCTCTTTTTTAACGTCGCGGTAATTCGCCACTCGCCTCAGCTGGTTGGTTTTGCGGCTTCTCCTCGTTGAAACGGCGTGGCAGGACTATGTCACCTCCTCTCACCACCTCTCACGTGAATCAAACGCTGCGCATTCATGCTAGAATTATGAGATTAAAGTCAACATGCTAGTCGCAGGACACACAGACACAGAAAAACTCTCTCTCCGCCCCCCTTTCTCTCTCTCTCTCTCTCCTCTCTCTCTCTCTCTCTCTCTCTCTCTCTCTCTCTCTCTCTAAGCCCTCTCCCACAGTGTTATTGAGAAGTAGCGTTCCACGCGTCATGGATGGAGGACAAAACGGGGTGAGCGGGCTGGCAGGGCGATACATGATTTGATCAATGTTCCCCTCCTGCATAGTTCAAGTTTGGCTGCTGTGTTTTTTTTAAAGGTGCCTTCGTCCCTCCTGACAAGTGCGAGGTTATTGATCAGTTTATTCTATTTGCCGTTGACCGCTCGGCCCCGTCTCTCCGCTCAGAAGTCAATAGTGGAGGATTGAGAGGGTGAGTGCCTCCTCTGACCTCCCCTCCCTCAATCTCTGACTGTGTGTCGTCCACCCCGCCGCACAAACACACACACAGACACACACACACAGATGCACATGCTCGCAAAATGAACGACTCTGTCTGCCCGTTGTACCCACACCTCTGATCCCAACTGCAATTTTGATTAATCTTGAAGTGCTGCAGGGTCAGGACAAGACTGTGTGTGTATCTGGTGTTAGCTGATGCTGTCAGATAAAGGTCTTAAGCCCTGTTGGGGTGGGTGCCCTGGTTTGTGTGTATGTGTGTGTGTCTGTGCGCCAGGGTGGGTGTAGATAGTGTCTCCTCCAGAGGTGATCATGGCAAGGACTTCACTATGGAGCGGGGATCAATGACCTTGCCCTGTGTGGCAGACACTGCTCAACTGTGTGTGTGTCTGTGTGTGTGTGTGTGTGTGTGTGTGTGTGTGTGTTTGTGTGTGTGTGCATGCATGTTTGTTCTTTTACTGATGATGAAAATCTTCCAAAGCAAGGACATTTTTTCAAGACCGGTGTAAGTTTTTGGGTTAGTATTATTATCAGAGTTAGATTAAAGTGAAGTTACATGTTAGAATTAAGCATTTATTGGTTAGGGTGAAGGTTAGGGTCCGTAATTAAGTGAGTGGAACGTTCTCACACATCCAGCAATTTAGTTGCATGTGTATGCTTCCGTGTGCGCCTGCCAGCATGCTTATGCATGCAAGTTTGACAGTGTGCGTTTCCTTTATTTTTGGGTTATGAATTAGCATAGCACAGTCTCTCTCTGTGCTCATCAGCATCGCTTCGTTTCAGGAGTTAGTTAGTTTGTGGAGACCAGACTGGGGGCTTCAACCCCTCGCCTCTCCACGGAGCGAGAAGAGATAATTATTCTCTTTCTGACTCACACATTTCGATGAAAAATGCATACAGCTGGGGCTCGAAGCAGCTTATCAAAAGGTTAACTCTTCCCCACAGTTTGTCTGCGCCTACAAAGGGGAGCGTTTCCGACGACAACGGCAGCAGCGGACCACTTTTGTGTTTTCCTGCCGTTTTGTTTGGGTGTTTTCTACATCGTGGTGACCCGCCGCTGGCCTGACGCTTTGTTTTCCCAAAGTTAACTTTCAATCAAGAGACATGCCAGCTGTTGTTTGTGTTGTGTTATGAACATCATTTCTCAAGCAGCCATCTGAGTGCAGATTCACAGCAAAATGATTCTGACATAAATATAGTACATATAGTACTTTAGCATACTTAAGCATTATCAACTTTCAACTTTATACAATTAAAAACCAATATCACAGGTAAATGTATGATATAACCAGTGCATATTAACGCATCTCCTTTTTTTTTTTTTGTTGATCAGAATTTCAACCATATTTGCAGACAACCATGAGTATCTGACCAAGCACAACACTGTTTTTTTGTTTGGAAATGTATACAATGTGCTTTATTCAGTATTCACATCAATGCGCTTGATAGCTCTTTAGATCATCTCATTGAGATTCATAAATCTTTTGCCTTGCTCACCTTCACGTACGCTGTATTCCCACATACTCTACTGTCACTCATTCGTACACACACATGCACACAGGCAAACCTAAGACACACACGCACACACTTGAGGCCTTATGTCGAAGGAGCGCTGCCTGGGAAAGTGATAGCAGGAGAAAAGAAGCTCTGGAGAGTGAGTTATCTCTTTAGATGTCATTGAGGGGCGCCTCTTTTCTCTCCCTCTCCTTCCCTCTATCATTCTCCTCTTTCTTCCTCTCTCTCCGTCTCCCTCTCTCTTGTTCCCACTTGCTCTCTCAAATCATGCTCGCCTCCAGTGGTATTCAGACAGTCCAAGGACAAAGTAGAGATATGCTGGGAGCAATGGACTGTCCGTCAGTGTGTGTGTGTGTGTGTGTGTGTGAGAGAGAGAGAGAGAGAGAGAGAGAGAGAGAGAGAGAGAGAGAGAGAGAGAGAGAGAGAGAGGGGTTGATGTTGAGTCTTTGAAGCTGTTCTCCCCTTGTCCTGACAGATCAGAGTCTCGTCTCTCCCCATTTAGCCCCCTGACGCTACTATCACACACACAAACACACACACACACACACACAAGCACACTTTCCAGGCTCCTGTGGACACACATACACTCTGCTACAGACCTGCACACTGTCTGCACCCGTTGCACACACAAGGCAAGATTTAAGATTCACCTAGAGCACCGTACACAGCATGCTATTGTCGAGGTCATGTCCTTGTGTTTAAGGACTGTTACACTTCCTTCATTTGATATTTAGTGACTTGTCAAGGTGACTGTAATGGTATTAAGTAGTTCATTTCCATAAAGATGTAAGATATGTGTTTGGTTTGTTTGATTATTCACCCGTCTGAGCCTTGTATCTGCAGCACTAAGCTAGAGGTCTCAGTATTATTAAGTCATGCGGTGTGTTAATGTGGCCTTGGCTTGTCAGACCGAACCAGACTGAAGTGGATGGCCCCGGGGTCTGTGACCCTGAGAGACACACACACACAGACACACACATGCGCACACACAAACCAACAACTGCCAGATGCCTGACCTACTCCCCTCATGCCACAGACACACACACACACACACACACACAAGAGTCAAAGAAATCCATCGCGGAGACAGACTTCTCCTGCTGTGTGTGTGTGACGCGGCCGCTCCACTCTCAAACAAACAGGGGAAATCCTCCCTGTCCAGCCCTGTCCATCACTAGGCCATCTCACTGTCCCAGCGCACGTGGGCGCCTGCAAACCCTCCCCCAACCCCCCCCTAACCCAGTCTCCAAACCCAAGAGATTTACCCAACACACACACACAAACACACACATACTGTATATACACATGCGCAGGCCCCTTGGCTCCAGCCGGGTTCCCCTGACGCAGAGACACACGCAGGCAGGAAGTTTGAGGAGAGGTTTGTGTCAGTTTGCTTCTCTTAGCCCACTTCAGGTCTGACCCTCTCTTGACCAGGCGGCTTCCTCCTCCTCCATCTCTCCGTAAACAACCACATCCCCACGTCTGAAGGCGTGCCGGCTGGCCAAGTGTAATAACATCACTCATGTTTTGATGTGAGGCGGAACGTCTACGTGAGTCGGGCTGGCCGGAGTGTTTGTGTGTTACGGTTGGTTGTGTGTAGCAGGGAAGCCTTGTGTGTGTGTGTGTGTGTGTGTGTGTGTGTGTGTGTGTGTGTGTGTGTGTGTGTGTGTCTTTCCTGGTGGTTTCCTCTGATTGCAGGGATGGCAGATCTTCGTCATGGAGGAAGCCATGTTAACCTGTCACCTTAGCAGTCTCCTCCTCCCACTATTTATCCACTGTGTGTCCTGAAAACACATGCGCCTGCCAGTGCACGCACACACACACACACATACACACATGCACACATGCACAGAGGGGTCGTCCACTGTTCTTGTTGAGTGTGTGTCAACTCCATTAGCACATTCCCAGATAGGGACAGAGCCCTCTTATCTGTGGCGACCCATTAATTACACTTTGTTCCCTTAAGTGATCTATTTCAGACCTGCCCCGCCCTCAACACCCACTCTCTGCTATCTCCACCCCTGGCCCACTCCTCCCCCACCTGACCTCTCTCCTCTCCTCTCCTCTCCCGTTTCCCCCCTCTATCCTCCTCTCAACTCCTCTACCTCTCTTCCTTTCCCCCCTTGCTTTTTCTCTCCTTTCCACAACTCTCCTCTCCTCTGCTCTCTTCTCTTCACCCCCCCAACACACACACACACACACACACACATACTCCCTCACTCCCTCCATAGCTGTTACAATGCATGGGATCACAAGGTCATGTGACAAGTGGCACTATACATTAGCAGGTGTGTGTGTGTGTGTGTGTATGTATGTATGTAGATCTCACAGTGACCTCTGTGTGTGTGTGTGTGTGTGTGTATGTGTGTGTGTGTGGGTATGTCTGAGCATTCTGCTGCTGGATTTAGATGTTAAATGTCAATCTTGATAGACTCTTATTAGTCTGCAACTGTGTGGAAATCATACTATGTAGGGCATTACATGTTGTTCAACTATGCATTTTTGTCAGGTGACCAGAAAATGTCCTTCAGTTTCTTCCCTCTCAGTAAATTGTTCAACTTCTCTAAGCCCACTCTTCTTTGTGTGTGTATGTGTGTGAATGTGAACACTGTCAATGACCGTGAACTCACATGACGCAGTAGGCTATGCAGATATAAATTTTGTGCTTCTGAGAGTCAACGTGTGTGTGTGTGTGTGTCTGTGTGTGTGCGTGCCCTCTGCACTTGGGAGATGCTAAGCTGTGAGAAGTGCTAGACAGGCGAGTGGTGTTTTAATTGTTGCTGGTTGGGCCCCAGTGGAAATCTGTTGGGGTAAAGTGTGGGAACGTGCTCACTGTCTCTTAACGTGCCATCTCACCTAAGACACCCACAAGCCTCTGAGTGTGTGTGCGTGCGTCTGTGTCTGTGTCTGTGTCTGTGTGTTTATTCTTGCCTGCGCTGTCAATTCAGCATGGTCTGTGTCTGTGAATTTAAAGTGCAAGCAGCTCACTGTCTTCATTTGTCTTCCACTCCACTAGTTTGTCCATTTGCACTCCTGTTCAAGGAGGGCTCCTCATGTCCTGAGGTGACGGTACATGTGCAGCGGCTTTGTGGTAATGTAGATGTATTGGGAGTTTGGCAGATAAAAATCATGGTGTTCGATACCAATCATCTGTGTCCACTGTTCCCCTCTTTTTTTTAGCTAGTAGTGCTAAACATGTTTAGGGGAAGTACTGGTCATGACTGCTGTTGCTGTTGGGCTATCAAAACCACTTCATGCTTTTTGTATTAAACGCAAACTCAGCTCTCAGCGTTGTCAAGAACATGCAACAGTGCATTTTTTTCCCATTGTAAACAATGAAAGCAATGAGGGCAGCACTGAGTTTACAGCCAGATGACACACATCCATACAGTGGACTATAAGGAACAAAAGTAGTGGGAAAATAGTGAAAAAAAATATTGGCAGTGCACATTGCCTCATCATGTTGCCAGTGTGTAATGGCTTTAAGATGCTTAGCAGTTATGCTCTGCATTGGACAAAGCTTGTCCTCTGTGGTGTTAGTGGTTGTGCTACGGCCTTCCATAAAAGCTTATGGAGCCTGGTAACTGAAGGAGGGCTATATGTAAGGTGTGTGGGATCACCCTGGCCTTGTGTGGATGGGGGTTCTCACACTCAAGGCTGTCTATTATGTGGCCATTGATTCTGAATGCGGTCTGTCTTTCTTACAGGTGCAAGGGGCCCTCTCTTACCCCTCTCTCCCCCTCCACCTCTTTTGTGACTGAGTGATGTGTGTATGTCTGTGATATTGTAGAGGTGTGTGTGTGTGTGTGTGTGTGTTTTTGTATGCCTGGTATTGTCCTGAAGGTGTGAGGGAGAGTGTGTGTGTGTGTGTGGCCGTGTATGTTCCAGACCTCATTGTGCTGAAGTGGAGCAGAGGTTGTGTGTTTGTGTGAGTGAGGAGTGAGTGTATTGTAGTGAAGTGGTGTAGCGAGTATGTAGGTTGGCTTGGATTTGGTTATATAGACTGTCAGTGTGTGTGTGTGTGTGTGTGTGTGTGTGAGCGCATGTATGTGTGAAAATGTGCGCATGCTCTGTCTCCACCAGTGTGCTTGGCAAGGTTGTCTGTCCTGACCCTTGACCAGGCATCGTGTGTATGTGTGTGTGTGGGTGTGAGTGCGTGCATGCTTGTGCCCATGCGAGTGCACGTGTACGTGTGCATGCAGTGCCTCCACTAATGGACAGTCTTTGTGGGGGCCTCTCTTTTCAGCCATGCTGCTTTTGAGACACACTGGGCCTGGGCATAGAAACAGAAGCTCTCCATTGCCCCTCAATAGGCCAAAAACAAAACCGTGTCAGGCGAGCTAGCAGCCCCCGAGTGTTTGCCATTTAAATCCCAACCAATGGTGGTGCAGATGGAACAAAGGGCCTGGACAGGGAAGGAGGCCTGCACTGTTTACAGTGCTAATGTCTGGGTGGCACTCGCAACAAGGCCCCTCCGTACACATACATGTGTACGCACACTCACTCTCTCACTCAACACTCTCTCTCTCTCTCTCTCTCTCTCTCTCTCTCACACACACACACACGCACACACACACATTCTTTCTCTTTCTCACACACACACACACACACACATAAATAACAGGTACAAACACATACCTTATGCATGTATGTAACAAAAAATGTCAATGAGTTTTGGACATGCTAGAGGGAACATTTGTTCCCCATAATGCTGGAGTAAGGGTCTGCCACTAGAAACAAGATTAGAATTGTGTGTAAGGAAAAAGGAATAGCATAACTTGTGTTATTGAACCGATAATTGAAGTGGGCATGTATTGTTATCCAAACCGATTCAGGGCTCTTTCTATTACAAAGGTATTCTCGTAATTATCCGTTTTCTCAATGTGGTTGAATAGATGCCACATGGCATGGCCTAGAATTTGATGAAAATTTACAAAAATAAAGAATCCCCTTACTCACTTTTGGATTTGCTATAATCATGACCAAACTTTGTATTCATACTGGAATTTCAAATTCTCTTTTGGGTTTTACTTGGCTTTTGATGAAATGATTTTATGTAGTTTTTATCATTCATTTGATAAAGCCTTTTTAATTTCTTTTTGTCCTGTAGCCTTGTCTAAAATAGTTGAGTGTTGCCCAATAGCTCTCTGGTAAAACAGTGTCTTTTTCTTTTGACAGACAGAAAAGCAAAACTTTTTTTATTCAAAGAGATTAAATTAGTTTTGTAATGATTTTAACGCCATTTTTTCATTCAAACATTTTTATATAATTTACTTATTAATTGATTTTGTTGTACATAGTAATGTGTGTTGTATGGGTGTATATGTGTATGTGTACCTGATGTTGTGTCTTGTGTCTTTCCTGAGCACACAAATTCTTAACAACCTGATTTATATATATATATATAAAATATTCAATCTTGAATCTTTAATCTGAATGTAGTGTTTTAAGAGCCTCCGTTCTTTCATCTCAATTATTATTCAATTGTGATGAGAAGTAAATGTGAAAAGGTGCAACTGATGCCTCTGTTAAATGCCACATTCAGCTGTCTCTCCTATTTCTCCAAAGTGTATCATCCCATTTCGCTAGAGGAGAGTAAAACAACTGACATTGAGAGGTGCTGTCGCGGGCGAGGGCATGTTTGGGCTTTCGATTTTTACTGAAGAGGAGAGGGGAGAGTCTGACACTGGTATCGAATAGCCTGCGCTGTCCTTGGACCGGGGTTATCTTGTAAATACTCCGCTCCAAGTCTATAAAAGCGAGGGTCCTTTATGACGGCCAAGGCCATTCATTCATGTTAAAATAAAAAAGCACTCAGTGCAGTCTCAGTGTCTGGCTAGGGAGGCGACGAGTGGGGAAGGAAAGATGGAGGGAGGGAACTGAAGGAGAGAGTGGAGGAACAGAGAGAGAGGTAAAGTGCTGGGTTGTCTTTTATGTTGAACCCTTGTTCTCACAAGTTTTACTCTTCTATGGTTGGAATCATGATATGGAAAGTAAAGTACATCGGGTGATGATTACAACAAGTTAATGTGATATTCTCCCCTCTGTGGGCTTTCTCTCTATTTTCTCTCTCTCTCTCTCTCTCTATCTGTATTTTATTCTAAGTAAATACCAAGTCCCCTCAGCGGCCCCTGTAGCTAGTCATTCAGGTTCCTCATCTCTGGATGTGTAATGAGTTCTGCCTTGTTTTTGTCTAACAACAACACACAATAATAAGCAAAGTAATTAAAAGCAGTTCGAGGGAGATAGGGGGGAATAACAGACACCACCATGAAGACCCCACTTACCGACAAGCATTAAAAATGAATTGCATTTAAGAGGCAGCAGTGGTATTGCTGTTTTGATGAAATGCGCCCCGTTTTGAGTAATTTGTCGGTGTGTGTGTGTTGTATTCCTTGTGTGAGTGTGTGCGCATGTGTGTGTTTCCTGCTTGCGTGGATGTGAAAAGGCTTATGTAGTACCATATTGATTTGATTAAAAATGAAGACGCATAGCGTAGCATAAACAAAGCCAGATTACACCTACGTTACACTGTCTGTTGTTTGACATGGACGCCTTCACCCTGAGCGGGGATGGAGGAGGGGGTGGTAAATTTAGATTTAATTAGCTTTTTGACTGAGGACAACGTGTCCATGTTCTGTTGCGGAGGACAGTGTTGCTTTGGCAGCGCGGCTGACCGGCTGTCACCTGCTTGGGCTCTGTTTGACCTCGTCTCCAGTGGCGACACGTCCCGCCCGCCTCGACAGACGGCCACGTGGGACAAAATGGCATTCTTGACCTGCGCTCAGTGGGCGTGCAAGAAGACGAGACGCATAACTGTGTGCGTTTCATACAGACAACCACACACATCTGCACACACACCGTGCACATATACCCCCACACACCACGGCAGATCATCTAATATCAGAGAGTGTCAGCGGCGGAAATCCGATCGTCTGACAACCAGGATACAGATAGCGATTCCCCACCGCTGATCCATGCAACAGATAGTTTCCACAAACAGCAGCCCGGCTAGGGTTACAGCCGGCCGGCCCCGCACCACACCGCACCGCGCCGTGTTCTGCCTCACATCGAGATAAAACAACAGCTTAGGTTACCATCGATAGGAAATCGATAAGAAAATGCACTGTTTGTGTTAGATTTTTGATGAAAAGTTTGACAAGAGGAAATGAGAAAATGTTTGTTCCTGCATGCAGTAGTGTCGTGTGATGTCATTCCTGTAGGTTATTTTGTTTTCGTAATTTTCACTTCATGATTGTATCATTGTTTATCTATTTGTTTTTTTGTTTTGGTTTTTTTTTTTTTAAATTGAGGCTCATTAAATGTTTAACCCAAATGTCAATATCTTTGTTTAAGCTTTCATAATTGTTAAAAAAAAAAAATCAATTATCTCAAAAAGAGTATCATCACTTTACATTTCCCTCACCCTAAAGTCTAGATAATAATTTGAATATGTATTTCTATAATAAATGAAGCAAAGAGATATGGCCCCTTTCACATCAATGTAATTACGAATCACAAAAAAAGAGTTTGATTCCAATAAAATAGGCCATTTGTACACAAGCAATTAACTGGTGCGGCTTTAAATAATGTAGCCCAGATGGAACCTAATTATAGTCGGCATGCTTTGATTCGGTCTTTCTGTCAGAGTATCACTCGGGGCGTCACTTTGGCTTTTCAGTCACCTAGCGTTTGTTTTGAAATTTGTGACTATCAGAGCCGATTACCATTTGTAACAGCATGCAGCGTTTGGTGCAGAGGGAAGAAAGCATGGCCCATAGCTATGGAGGAGTTTCCTTTTTAACAGCTCAAAACACTCCTCCTCTGTTCCCGTACCTCGCTGCACACAAATGATAACAACTGTGTGTGTGTGTGTGTGTGTGTGTGTGTGCATGTGTGTGCGTGTGTGGGCATGTGTGTGAGAGTGGGTGGGTGTTGGGTGTGTTTGGTGTTTGTGTGCTTGTGTTTTTGGGGGGGGGGTATATGTTAGTGGGTAAGCGCCACGTGTGTGAGTGAGTGCCATACATGAGTAGATGCCTGAAAGTGGTGAGTGTGTTTGCACGTGTGTGTGTGTGTGTGTGTGTGTGTCGGCATCTTGTACCAGTGTAGAGTCAGAGGCAGATCAAACAGTCAGTCAATTACCCTGAGAGGGCTCCAGTGGCTGTGACAGAGAGGAGGAGGCTAAACATCCAGGATCAAATACACTCCTCTGCCTGTCACATAATGAGACAGGCTGCGCGGACTCTGACAACACACACAGAATGGTCAAACACCGGGCTGAAGGTTAGGAGCCGGGACCGAGGGCAGAGCAGAGAGCAGGGAAAGGGAGGTTACACCACAGGGCTTGTCTCCACCTAGTCTTACCTGTGTGTGTGTGTGTGTGTGTGTGTGTGTGTGTGTGTGTTGTGTTACCTCACCTCAAGGTTGCAGCCGCCAACCTTTTAGCTCTCTATTTAGCTTTTAAGGTGAGCTTGTCATTTGTTTAACATTGATGCCAACAGTAAACACATTTTGAAAGTAAAGAGAAATTTTTCTCCATATTTCCCATGGTGATATCCCAGTTTAATGAAAGAGGTCACAGTAACATCATTACTTTTACAATAAATTACAACATTATTGCATTTACAATAAACTTTATTAGATTAATACAATTACAATGGACTTTGTGTTAAAATTAGCACATGCAACTTAATTGATTCATAGTTAACAAAGCACACATTAAATATATAGTCATTTGCAATTTAATTTATTCATAGCTTAACAAAGCACACATTAAATACATAGGGTACTTTCTTTTCAAAGTCAGATCAACTAAATACACGGTGCAAGTCATCACTGGACTAATTAAAGTGGAAGCGCTCTTCGTATGTCATATCTTGTTTTAACAATACATGGAATCAATGGCTCGTAAAAAAAAAAAAGTGCCTATCAGTAGAAAAACTTTTTCAGTAAGGGACTAAAACTGAGGAGAAGGAAGTACTCACTGGCTGTTTATGGCTTCACTTTACACACAAGATACAGCCAGATGACACCTCATCGATCCCTACATCTTTGAAAGATATTACTTTGATTTGTGGCATAGCTGAGGTAATTCTCTCTCTTTCTCTCTCTCTCTCTCCCCCTCTTTCCCTTTCTCCATGTCTTTAGTGGCTAGTGAAGCCTGGTCATTGGGGTTCCTCCTCTAAATCAGCGGTCACATCACAGCTCTGACAACATCCATTAGGTTCGACACACTTTGCCAATTAAAGCAAGAGTGGACGAAGGCTGTTAAAGGCCTATTTAAGCGTGTGTGAGAGTGGGTTTATGCCTCTGCATGTGTGTGTGTGTGTTTGGGGGGGGCAGTGGTGGGCGTCATCTCAAAGCCCCTACCGTACAGAGGGGGGGCGGGGCTTCAAACCGGAGTCATTGGAGGGGCACAGGCTCATCTGCATATTGGCACAGAGACGCCCCCCTGGTGACCCCGGACTGCGATGGGATAGGGCGGAGAGGCTGGCGGCGTTCCGGAGGAGTTCACCGCCAGTTCGGGGTGAACGAGAGAGCGCTGCGGCATTGATCGCTTCTGCGGGGGAAAAAAAGGACAAAAGAGAAGTAAAAACACTAGTGAGGGAGAGACGGATGAGAAGGGGAAAAAGGAGGAGGTGGAGGAGGAGGAGGAGGTGGAAAGAGATCACTGTGCCTCAAATTGGATATAAATGATAGATTAGAGGTGTGAGAGGGCTGTGTCTTTGTTTTCCAGAGGTGGGTGTTATGTTGAGCTCTACACAGGTAGCGGAGTGACTGAGAGTGCTGGGTTATTGACTCCCATGATTGCCAGGCCAGTAAATTTGACCCAAGGCACTGACTGCAGTCTGCTTGCTATAGCGTGCACCGCAGTCCGCTGTGCCAAAGTGATCGAGGGACTCCGTACATACACACACACACACAACTATACACACGCACACAAACGTGGACAGAACAGAACCCAAGTCCACTCCCAGCCCCAGACCCCACACTTACCCCCTATCCACCATACACACACACATGCACGCACACCATCTCCATTAATGCGTCCAGGCAGGGGTCAATCTAATAAACATGGGGTCAATACAGTGGTCATCAGAGGCCTGTCTATGGTGAGAGAGCCTTTAAGGTGCTTCTTAATTGTATCCCTGCGGCCTTCGAGTCTAGCTCTTTATAGCCGTTCCCATGTACAGAGGGGAGACGGGAGGAAAGGAGGAGGGAAAGAGAAATGTATTGAAGAAGTGTGAAGAGGCCGTTTTAATATACAGACGATTTAACCCGTTCAAAAGAGTAGCCTTGTCTAGTCAAGTGGCATAGAAACTGTTCAGTATGTAATACAGTGTATGTGGATATCCTAGATTAGTGGTTTTCAACCTTTTACTATGGGGACCCACGTTTTAACATTCTGTTTTCTCATTACCCTTACTGATTTTGACTCTTGAGTAAGCTTACCCTTTTTATTAATGTTCCCCAGAATAATGTGGGGACCTATTTAAATTTTCTCATCTTACAAACCGGTAAGTGCGCAAATAGATTAAAAAAGAAAAACTGAGTACTGTATATTCAGTCAAGTACAGACTGCCTCTCCTCATATTCACTGATCCCCCTGTCTGTAAACACATGTAAATTCCCTCAGACACTGTACTCGTGTATCAAGGGATCAAACTCTTAATATCATCTCTCGGCAAATCTATTCCCCCTCCGGGAGGCAAGAGGGCACCTCAGTACGGCTTCTCAAGTCCAGTTACAGTTGTGTTGCTAAGCAGCTGAGCCGCTAGCCAGCAGCGGGGAGAAACAAGCCATTATCTGTTAGCGCTCTCGCTGAATGGTTGGCGAGCAGCAGCAGAGACAAGACGGGCAGCAGCTGCGGCCATGAGCTGTCTTCATCTCCGGCGCTCCGCCGCCGAGCCGAGGCGGTCTGCGGCGGGGCTAGCGGGCGCAGGAGAAACAAGCGGCCAGCGAGTTCGCGAGCCATCCAACCAAAAAAGCTGGCCAGTGATACCTTGACCTCGGAGGCTGAGAGGAACCCGAGGCGTGTGTACCAGATTTCAGGCTCCAGTGTGACCCCAACTTGGGAACTGGCTAACCCGGAGGAGGCCGGAGGGAAACCCAGCACTCCCACCTCCCTCCCCCCCGCCGCCCCCGGACCACCTGATACGCTCACCAGCTACCTCTCCCCGGCTTCTGTCTTGCCTTTTCTCAATCAGCCCTTTAGAATGAATGACTACCGCTCCACTGGTTTCGCTTAGTGCGCCCATTGTGCATAACTCTCATTCGGTTGGAAGGCCTGAGATGGAAAGAGGGACGTGGAGTGGTGTTGATTATCAGGTATCCACTTGGATAACATATTAAGGCCGTCCCATTGGACTAATAGGTCATAGGCTGTCATGGCTCTCATGCATAAGGCCCAAGGCTTGCGGAGGGCGATGCATTGCATTGTGGGAGTGGCGAGCCCTTAGAGACTAAATATCTCATCTAATGGGGATTATTTATTTCCACCTTTTATGTTGCCAGACTGTGTGTACATGATTCAGTGCAGTTTGTCTTTCCCTGCAGCCTTACAGCAAGTGAATGTTTTGTGAACCCTCACACTGACTCTCTTCGTGCTCATGTTTGTGTGTGTGTGTGTGTGTGTGTGTGTGTGCGTGTGTGTGTGCGTATCTTTTACATGCAGGCACAGAGAGGCATGAGCTGACCTCCTGGACGAGCTTCAACTCCATCTTTAGGTTCTTCGGTGAGGCCCTGGCAGCGGAGGAGGACGAGGAGGCGGAGACCTCCAACACGGTCACCACACGCAGCAGCTCCCTCAAAAACAAACACCAAGACTTGTAGAGGAGCAACTACAATGACTTGGAGCAAGAGGAGGAAAAGGGGGGGGGGGGGACCGAGGGATCAGGAGGGGGGAGCTGCGGAAAGGGAGGCTAAGGTTCCAGATCCTCTCCGCTTTTTTTTTCTTCTTTTCCCTCCCTCTCTCCCTCCATCCCTCTCTCACTTCCTCCATCTTTTCCTTCCTCGCTCTCTCTCTCTCTCCTCTCCCCCCCCCCCCCCCCCCCCGAGTGTCATTTCTCCCTTCCGGCCTTCCGCTATCTCCCGCCCCGCACACACAACACAGCGTTGTTGTCGTAAGAGACAAGAGTGCGGGGTCACCGTGTATACATCACAATAACGTTTTGCATTACTTCTAGATGAGTGCAACTGTCAAAGCAATATGGGCCCGAGTGTTAGCGCTTCCCGTGGGCTGTGGCCTGGCTGCGGGTACGGGCCGCGGCAGCAGAGATTAAGGCTGACAGGCGCTGTGCACAGTGCGCTGTGGTGCACCTCTAATTGTCCTGACACCGGCCTGAACTGAGCTAATGCCCCGCCAGCCCTCCAGTCCGCACCGCTCAGCCTCTCCCTCCCCCCCCCCCCCCTCCCCCCTGGTCCTAAAGCCGGGACTGTTTACCCCTAAATCAGCCCATATACGCTCACATATGATATCTATTGCTATGGTTTGATAGAGTTTCTTCCTACTCTTTACCCATCTTCTTTTTTTATTTATTTTTTTTTTCAGCCCTTGCCCACCACAAATGTTTTTAACAAGAGTAAACACACTCTGTTAACTGGTCAGCAAATTTTTTTTTAACAAAGGGTGTTTTTATGTGTTTTATGTTTTTATGGCTGCTTCTTCGCTCTCTAACTCCTCCGCACATGCAGTCAGTCTTTTAAAACCTGACTTCTCTCATTCAGCTGTGTGTAAACTGTGGTTCTATAAACCGCACCATGTAATTCTGGGTTTGCAATGCTCATAAGACGAGATTTTTTTTTTTCTTTATCAACTTTTAGCTAAATTTTAATGCAATGTCTCTCACACACTATATTTGATTTTGTATATTAAGCCAATACTTCCCAGAGCTATAAGTGTTTACTTTAGAATATCTCGCTGTGTTTGATTTGCAAAACTGTGGAGGGAGTCCACCTCTTTGTTTTTATTATAAATATATTTTTTTTCTATTTGATATCCTTGAAATTGATGTCTCCAGATGATTGAATGTGATGAAACAAATAAAACAAACACAACCTGTGCTGAATATGGAAAATTCAGGACACTGAGCAGATTTAAAATCACTTAAAGTCAAGCATCAAAATGAGTTTGAGGGATATCTCATTTTAACAGGAGCCAGAAGTCAGCTCACAACACTCATAAAGCCTCAATATATCGCCTTACACATGTCAGGAAATCCAAGATTTCAATATTATCCTAAGCCTGAATGATATTTCCTTAGATGTTGGAGAAGTGTAACACATCTATTTTTTTTATCCTTTTTTTTTTCTTCCACCAAAGTACTCTTCTTGAGTGTGTACTTAGAAGTGACAAAGTCAGCTCCCTGCTCAGCTGCACATAATCTGACTATGTGACACAAACATGATAAAAATGTTTCCACAACGCTGGTGTGTATTGGTGTGTTATAAACCACTCAAGGCTTAATGGAATATATTTCTAATGTGTCGTGACATTAGTAAAAACTCAAACCGGATACTAAATCCTATGATATTTTAGAAACCTTCTCAAACATTTACCTTCACATGTATACTTTTGGACTGTTTGATATTCTTTTTTTTTTTTTTACTTTGAACAGTTACCATTATTTAACTTTTGCACTGTGAAATCCATTCTGTGCTGCCCACTGTGTGTGTGGTTTAAGGCTTTTGTGGATTATCTTTCGTCTATAATGAGACAACTGTGGCTGATGGTTGCAGGCCTAATTTCCTTTTAATTTGATTCAGATCTCCAGATTTCAGCAAAGAAGTTGGTTTATTATTTGATTTGATGAGTTTCATTTCAAGAGACCATTGTTCATCTTTCTGCTGTTCAGCTAAAATCGGTTCATTTTTCACTCCATAATTTGTATATTGTTGCCTTAGGAATAAACAAGACACTGTTCACTGGTGTTTTTAATAAAATCCAGCAAGCCATATGTGAATGGAACTAAAGATGTAAGAGCAGCCTTAAACCAAATCCAAAGCACAGTCCACGAGGAAAGGGGGACTCATTTCAGCAATTGCTCTTGAAGACATTATTTTTTGCAGATGTTTTATACGTTGTATTGATTTAAGAAACATGCCTTTTTATCGCAGTACATGCAAACGTTTGGATTTCATGAAACCGCTAGCGTCCTGCCAGGACACACATTTCTCTTTTTCTCAAAAGTGTATCTCATTCTTTGGAGTCCATCGTTGTTTGGAAAACACTCTTTTAAAACTCAGTAGGCTATCAAAATTATTTTGCAGTTTTTACAATTTGATCATTACTCCTACTTTTACATGGTTAATTGATTTTTTTGTAATTATGAAAGCAGTTGAAAGTAAATAAAAATGAACTTTTGCATCTTGTTTTTTTTTTTAATCTGTGCATATTTCATATTTTATAGATTATTTTATTGCACTTTTTTTATTTTATTGCTTTTCTATTTATTTCCTCGAGTTTTTCGGGCAAATCATCTAAAGCATTTTAGAGATGCTGGTGCAGAATGTGTTAGGAATGTGTAGAAAAAAGAAAAAAGAAATAAATAAATCAACAAATAGCAGCAATAAATATTCATGGGGGATTGCAAAAAGAGGAGAGAAAGTTGCCCCAAACTGTAAAGTGAGTACACTGGGATGAGAAAGTCGAGCACCAGGGGAAAAATGACCCGACTCATCATCTCACATAACATCTATGAAATCTAACCGAGGAGGAAGACCATCTAACATTCATTTACTGCCAAACAATCGGCCAGTGTTAGTTAATTGCCTTTTGCTGTGTTTCTAAACAGTCTCAACCACGAGTTTCAGGTCAAAGAAATGTTTCAATGCTTATTTAAAACGGTTGATTAAGGCTCACATCTTGTTTTTGGGGGGCAATTTTCAACTTCTATCCTAACATATACAGGCTAAACTACTCTGAAAAAGCCTAATACCTTTTAACTGATTATATCGCCAGTAAACAGTGTGTGTCAAAAGGAAAACAAACTATAAACAGTAATTCCGACCTTTTTTCAATTTGGCCATTAATTTTGGCAAAGTGAGTCCCCCCCCATCCCAGCGAGGTTTTACAGCATCATTTGTTTTCACACGGTGAAACCGATCAGGTCATTAAACGCCCCCTCAATAAATCTTTAGAAATCTTTTCCATTAACCCCCGAACAACAAGTGGAACCAGGCGAGTCCCCCTCACACCGTGTCAGGCCGCTGATAAAAGAAAGGCATTCAATCACACACTCACACACACGCACACACACATTCACATAGAAGTGGTATCAGAGAGTCAGGCTCAACTTTCTGTCACATGAAAATGTCTTCAACTGTCAGCTTCCTTTACAGGTAAAACACACGAGAGTGACTATCAGCCTATTATCAAACTTAAGAAATGTATTTTTTTATTGAGAAAAAGTCTATATTTCCACCAGTGCAGATTTCCAAATCATGGTGAATTGGTGAATTAAATACCCTGCTGTATATTCTATCACAAGCAGTGATGTAATAGCAAACTATAGACCTCCAAGTCAATGATCACCACAAGGCAGACAACTATAAAAAAAAAAAATCAACCAAAATCCAACCTGTATTTTCAGAAAAGCATTAATTTATGCCTTCTCCCCATACATGTCTTCAACTTAGCCTACATCAGTTTGGTCCTACTTCCTATGATGTGCACTATAAATCTACGTCATAAAGATTATATGTCAGCCTAGAAAGATGGACTCTATTTCGCAAATAAAAAGGTGGCTGAACTGAGTTTAGGTGTGTTTACCCTCCACTACATCCCTGGTCATAAGTCATTCATAAGAAAACATTTCAAAAGTGCGTTAAGCGTTGCAGAATTCCAACTAATTTTAGGCATCTGTGAGCCATGGGACATTTCTTAGCATTATGTCAAGCTTAATAACTAAATCGAAACTATATCCCCTTTATCCTATTTTGGGATTTTCTGAGCCTGCGTATTCATATTCATGACTGAGGCATCACTCAGTCACATGTAGCTGTCTCCTAACTTCAGAAGACAGCGGTGATCTCTTCATGTTAATGGGCGCTAGTATAGAGGCTACCCCAGTGGTTCCAAAAATGGGGTCCGGGGATCCTCCAGGGGTCCTTGATGGGGATTCTAGGGGGGGGGGGGGGGGGGGAATAATGAGGAAATAGTTCAATTTCACTGTTATTGCACTCGCTGGAAGTTAGCACAGTGAGAGAATGTATAATAAGGATGACTGATTTGATTATAGGTTTCACTCTCCCCGCTATTGTTGTCAGCCCACCTACGGTACAGACAGTTCTGCAGCTCCGCACTGAATCATATCTAACAGCCAAAATATCCGCGGATGGGGAGCCATGGGATGAAATCGTATCAGATGGGGGGTCCGTGGTCTAATGTGGATGTGTTTGGAGGTGGAGGGAGGGGAGGGGGGAGCTTGACATGAAAAAGTTCGGAGACCCCGTGCTGCCCCAACTTGATATTTCAATTTTTATTTTAAGAGAGTTGTTGTCACGCTTGCTTGCTCCGGCCCACTCTGATATGCACGTCATCCTCGCAAAAGATGAACTCTTTCCAAAGGAACCAGGCATTAGGCAAAGTTGGAATGTCACCCCTCTGACAGCACCCCCCCTCCACACACACACACACACACACACACACACACACACACACACACACACACAAACACACACACACACACACACACACACACACACACACACACACACACCCCTCTCCCTCTCCTCCTCGTCCTCTCTCTCTCTCTCTCTCTCTCTCCTTCAGCACTCCTCCAGCGGATCACTGTCAGATCACTATTTGCATAATTATATGCTCAGCTCTGAAGAGAAAACTAACCCCCAAATTTTATGGGTCAACTAACTGCAACAATCAATGTTTTATCGCGTATACTAAGGGAAAAAAATATCTTAACAATCATGGAAGAGGAACTCACTCTCTCTCTCTCTCTCTCTCTCTCTCTCTCTCTCTCTCTCTCTCTCTCTCTTTCGCTCTCGCTCTCTCTCTCTCTGTCAATTCAATTCAATTACTTTATTGGCATGACTGCTTATCAGAAACAATATTGCCAGAGCAGTTTATAAAAAAAATGTAAATTTAAAAAAAAATACCCCCTCCACTCTCTCTCTCTCTCTATCTTTCTCTCTCTCTCTCTCTCTCTCTCTCTCTCTCTCTCTCTGAGCAAATACTTTTTCATCTATTGACTGAGGGAGAATGTGTGGCTTAAGCTGGAGGTGCATTCAAGATTGTATCCCTTCTTCTCCCCCCCCCCCCCCCCCCCCCCCCCCCCCCCCTCCCATCTGTCCCTCTTTTCTCCCTCTGCCTCTATACTGTGTTTTTCCACAGCAGAAGAGCTCTCTAATATAGGGCCTGTATACGAGAGCAGAACTCACTGCCCGGTTTCGTTAGACATCATTACATATTCATTGACTTGCAGAGAAACCATTTAATCCAGTGGAAACAACTCCTCTTCAATCGCCTTTCTCTCTCTCTCTATTCTAATAAGGCCTCGCGGACTGAGACAAAACTGGGGCCAAAGGCACCACATCTAGGAAGAGCATGAGTGGGTTTCATACTGCAGGGCGGAGAGGGGGCTGGTTGCACTGGTCAAAGATGCAGGTCTGTTCACAGGTGCAATATAAAAAAGTTGGATGGGGTCCCAACGTGAGGTGCTGGGCCTTCAAGGGGTCCTTCAGCGGGGATGTAGGGGTCCGCATGCAGTAGCAAAATGCAGAAATAGTTAGAATCCTCCTGTGGTTTTATATATTTTGTATGTATGTTCTATATAATTTGGTGTATGATATACTCTAAACCATACAACTACATTTTAGAAATCTTCTCGACTGGGGGTCTGGAGGACAGCGTCTCACGTGTCATTATGAGGGTCCTGGGCATGAAAACGTTTTTTAAGCCAACAATCCCCGGAAAAAAGGGCACATTGTGGAAAACGTGATGGGTAATGATAGCCTGAACTTCCTCTTTACACACACACACACACACGCGCACAAGGTGGCCTCGCTATTCCTCTGCCTTTGGTCTCACCTGCCTTTGAGCTCCCTTAGGAAAAATAACTACAGTAAGGGCTACGTTTTTGGAAAGGTACAATACAAATATCACAGCAAAAAATTCCCGAGGATATTGTAGGAATAATAAGGTAATGCCATAAGAGATGAAAAACTGCCATAAAATACCAGCAAAGGTCACTGTTAACTCACAGTTGAGAACCACAGATACGCTGTAAGTCTATAATAAGAGCAATATTATAGGGATATTATAGAATATTCTAGTGATTTTTTTCGTTAGGGCTGTCTCTTTTCGGCTTTGCTGTCTAAATACTTAGAAGTAGCCACTACACCAGCGGCATGGTCCGGTGTGTGTGTGTGTGTGTGTGTGTGTGTGTGTGTGTGTGTGTGTGTGTGTGGTGCGTGCTTGAGGATCCTGGCATATAATACACCGATTGTGGGACAGCTGTTGGCAGAGCCGTTTTACGGTGTTCAGTCCATTTGGCTTTAATAGCAGCTTTCAGGCGGCCCGCTACTCTATCCCCTCACCGCCCCCTCAATTACACCTCCTCTGATACTCTCCTGGCCTAAAGACTCCTGCAGTAAAAACACCCTCTGAAATGCAATACATTTGAAGAATGGGCTCTGACTTTTAAGATTCGGGGCTACTCTCTGATGATTTGAGAGAAGCAATATTAGGCAAGCGGTGATGAAGGAGGGGAGGAAAGAAAGTATAACACAGCTCATTGGCCTACTTTAACAGGCCACCGACGGCTTACTGGGGAAAATTGGTCATTTTGTCTTGATGAATGGCAGTCAAGATGAAGGGGCTGTAGGTATGATTGGGGCCTTTCTCAGGCTGTAAAATGCGACTCTGGATATCTGAAAACTTAAGTCGACTAATGTGTATTATTTTGCACACTGCCATATTTCAAATTTCAAATCTCGACAAATGCCAATTTTAATTACGCACAATGTCCTGTGTGTGTGTGTGTGTGTGTGTGTGTGTGTGTGTGTGTGTGTGTGTGTGTGTGTGTGTTGCCCGCATGGTGTTTTAAGATACATTTGACATCTTAAAATGTACTTTATGAATGGGTAATGTAAAATATCACGGGGAATCTCTAAAGGTTTCCTCATTATAGGCCTACACAGAAATTGGTAATAAGAGCGTAAATATATCACTCATGTAGACAAAGACAAATAGTTTAAATCATTGTCAAAAAAACAGCTTTTAAATTATTTGCATTTATATTTCGCAACCAGTTGATTGCTGGGCCTGTAGAAAGTTTCATCATATTGACTACAGGCTCAAATTAGTATAAATGGTGTTATACTTCGATGGAGATAATGCTGTAATAGCACCAATAATTGAATTGAATTGCGTAAATAATAATAAAATAACTAATTTATTATTTGTAAAAGTATAAAAGTATATACTTTTTATTGACATTTATATTTTATTCAACATATTTACAATGAAATCCGCCCATATATAATTACACTATAGGCTACTAGTATTAGAGTAGCCTACTATATATTATATAATATAAAATATACAATAGATATTAATTACATATTATTTTAATATCTAATATACTATATATTACTATATACAGTATATAGTGCTAGGGTGCTACCCCTTAACAACTAACCAACTAACTAAAGCTCCCTATAGCTCGATTTAAGACAAAAAAGTCAACTTAATAAATGAAGTAGGCTAATTTAATGATCTCCTGGATAATCTGTTGATTATGATTAGGCCTAGGATGCTTCATATTTATTATTATTTGAATTAACATTAAAAAAAAACATTCATCAAAAAAGGAAGTCGTTATGCTTAAGGATACACATAAAAAATATTAATCTTAAACGAAAATCAAAATATTTGTAATCTTTCTGAAATTGTATTTAGCTTCTCAAAGTTTTCAGTTTGAAACAGGTAGGTTTCCATCGGGATGTGGCTCACAGTCCTGTTGTTTCTGTAGTACAGAAGAGCTCCTGTGATCCATTCCCCCCACAAACTTTGCTATTAGTATTTGCAACTAATTTGGAAATGTTTTGCCATCGATGATCAAAAATTAAGTGCATAGTCCTACTTTTAGCGACCATTATGAATCGAAGGAGGTGGATATGAAACAATATTGTCTTTCACTTAAAGCAACGAAATAAGAGAAATCCAGAAATCCTCAAAATACAATCCTCCCTAAATCAATATCGCGTTGGAGTTGGTGAGATATCGATTGGCTGGTGGTTAGAGACAAGGCCTTGGCTTACACTGCAAAAAATGTCAGTTTTAACAAGTCATTTAGTCACGTAGTTAGTCGTAAAATATATTTTTTCTCCAAATGAGTGAAACATTCTGCCATTCAGTGTGAGATGATTCCACGCGTTTAACTTTTTCAGTAATTTTCCAAACAAAGTTAATAACTTAAAATAATGCAAAAGAAGGCAGATCACTCCACTAATACCGAGAAAATTACATTTGATTCAAAGAAATCATTGAAACAAGTTTATTTGCATTGGCAACAAGTGGAATTGCCTCACCTTACCCCAATGGAAGATTTTTTTTAGATGTTTTTTCAGAAAAACAAGATTTTAGATCTCAATGATGATTTGTTAAGTTTGATATTTTTGCAGTGTAACTCACGGAATCCCCACTATAGCCTGCCTTCTCATCTCTTTTGGGTTTGAAATCTCTGAGAAAAAAAAAGAGTGCAACGTGATATTAAATCACACATTATAAATGAGTTTCATCATGTGGACGCAGCCCTCCGAGGATAAACACGGCAGTGCGTGGGGTTAGAATAAGATCCGAGTTATTATTACTGAGGGAGCGGCCATCACTGGCAGCACCCTGCATCCTCATTACATCCACCCCCCAAAAAAAGATGAAGCTCTAAATGAAGTTATTGCCATCCAATGAACTCAAATTAGCCGGGCCACACCATGACAGACAGCTCGGATGGAGAGAGGGGGAAGTGGGCTGGAGGGATATAGGTGGTGGGATTGGCAGGTGTGTGTGTGTGTGTGTGGGTGTGTGTGTGTTTTATGTGCATTTCATGGTTTGCAAGCCCCCTAAGTAAAGTTGGGTCCATTCTGAATCTCCGTGGTTAAGCGAGTTAATATACTAGTGTTATTAAAGGGCCTGCAGTCACCTTCCAGCCTGCTCTTTGATGCCTAACCCCCTCCTTCCCATCCAGGCGGCTTAGACTTTGTTCCCATCCCATTTCATTTCTTTATCAGCCATTCAAATATAACAGGACGTCTCTCTCTCTCTCTTCCTTTTTCTCTCTCTTTTTCCCTGACAAGCTCTCTCTCTCTCTCTCTCTCTCTCTCTCTCTCTCTCTCTCTCTCTCTCTCTCTCTCTCTCTCTCTCCCCAAGTCCATAATCTCTCCATCCAGTTGAATAGCTTTCTTCTTGTCGTCGCTCAGGTCCTCATTGTGTTTGCTACCTGAGTCAGCAGGGAGGATGAAAAGAGAGAGGAGTTTGACGGAGGAAGGAAGGGAGGAAGATGGTTTGACATGCAGGGAGGGAGACAGAGGCGATGATAGGCGAGGGGGGCCCTGCGAGGAGCTGAGTGAATTTACCTGCTCCTCCGGTGGCGAGCTGTGTGTGTGATAGTGTGTGTGAAGTTAACAACAGAGCGGCCAACTCTACTTTATTGCTGTTTATCCCTGCAGCAAAAGCTGTCAGGCAGTGACAGATTGGCAGCATCTCTAAGCAGCGCCCTCCTTCCTTCTTACTGAGATCCCTTCTCAACTCACCACTATTCATCTTTTGCAAATGGATTGAAACAAATGCCATTTATTCTTTGGATTATGCATATAATGCGTATATCGATAAAACCTGAACTTTTCAGTTTTTATTCACAAAATATTCTCCTCCTAATATCAAGAGAAATCATATTGCACAGGTTGTAAAATATCCATACAGGCATATCTACAGTGTGATATTATTTAGTAATGCACACATTTACGATGTGTTTCTGGAAAATCGAGCGAGATTTTATTAAATGTTAAAATAAAGAAATTGTGTTAGATTTGATCTAAAATGTAAGCTAAAAGACATTCTTTAATGTGGTGAACTTGTGGCAAAAGAATTTATCCATCCAAAATTAATGGCAGGGAAATAGGAACGGGATGGAATGATTTTTAAAAAAATGTTTTAGAAACAGTCGTTTCTTCTGATAACAAAGAACTGAACTTATCTAATTAAAGGTAAAATATTATTCTATATTATACACGATCCATAACAAATGAAATAGAACAAAGCTTCTGGCCGTTGAAGTACAGAAGAAGTTAATTTTATAATGACACCATGTTTGATCTGAAAATAACAAATAAAAAGTATCGTATGTATTCTATGGATCTAAAAGATACATAAAACATAATATTCTTTGATCTTGTCAAGATGAAAGGCATGTTGTTTATGTCTCAGCTACTGACCGCATAACCATTTGTCCACGACTATATTTGATATAAATATTTATAACATTACAATAACATTTCAATAAATTCTCAAAAAAGCTATCATTCTTTTGCCTAAACTTTCGACTTAGGCATATATATAATTTATTATACATGAAGGTGGTGGGGGGTATTAATGTTCATCGCACACACAGATAAGGGAAGACTTTCAAATAATTCGGCAAACACGAGGAGTTCAAATAAAATAATATAAATAAAAAAAATCACATCCACCAAAACTCCCAGACTCCCATGCGGGGCCAGCAAAATAACAGTGGACCTCTAGCTATATTTCACTTAGAGCCTTCAATGGGATTGGTGCTTATCTCGCCAACACAGCGCTGCTGACCTGTAGGCTGCAGCATCAGAGGTGTGTGTTTGTGTTGAGGTGTTGACCTGTCAGGGGGGACTTGTTAGGACTTTAACTCCGACTGCTGGCGGTCTCCAGACATCCGGGGGTGGCATCGATTTGAAACTTGTCCTGTCTAATTTGATGATAACATCCAGCCTGCCCCGCCGCAGCACCATGGACAGCGCTCTGTCTTGACCTTGCCTTGCTATCAAATTACCCCCGTCTGGGCCACGGTGGGAGACCAGCACCAAGTTTACGAGAGGGAGAGAGAGAGAGAGAGAGAGAGAGAGAGAGAGAGAGAGAGAGAGAGGGGAAAGAGAGAAATAGGGGCATATTGCTGGTATTCCACCAAAGAGAAATCTTTTCTCGAGCCAGTACTTACACTCTGTGATATTGTGGTAAATCAGCAGATGGCTAAACTATGACCTCCGGTCGTTCATCATCACAACACAACACAACCACCAATATAAACAATCAGCTCTACTTTCAGAAAAGCTTTATTTTATGGGGCTTTTTTTATCCTCAAAGATCCCTGTCCTTATATGACTGACATCAGTTTAATACTACTTAGTATGATGTGTAGCCTACTAAGATGTCAACCTAAACTCTATTCTGTAAACTCTATCCCAAACTCCAAACTAGAAGGGCACTCGGAGAGCGCAGACCTCCGCCAAGGCCAATAGTCCAGTCTTCTACGAATTGCTTGTTCGTGAGCCGGATCCGCTATTATTCGCTATTATTGCCTGTTCGTGCTATTATTGCTTGTTCGTGAGTCAGATCCGGATCCGCTCCAAAATTTAATGGGTTCTTCCTTGGCCCATGCTACACCCTTCCACGAAGTTTCATGAAAATCGGACCAGTAGTTTTTCCGTAATCCTGCTGACAAACAGACAAACAAACAAACAAACGAACAAACAAACGGCACCGAAAACATAACCTCCTTGGCGGAGGTAATAACCAAGTTTCGCCAAATAAATTCAACAAATGCGTCCTACTGTGGGTCGGCAAAGCTATAATAAACTTTTCTAATGGCCATGTTCTGAAATAGAGTTTGCAAAGTGTGTTTAAAAACCATGCAAAACACGTTTTACAGTTCAAATGTGTACCGTGGGAGCATAGTCTCACAGGTGTGAAACACATTCAAAGTTGTCTTAT